>NC_135803.1:151710824-151941496 GCF_964213995.1 Mustelus asterias | reverse complement strand
GGCGGGTCAGGGTCCAGGATTTGAACTGGACCAACTGTATCAATACTGTGCCACAGCAGCAGATCAGAAACTGGGAATTCTGCAACGAGTAACTCACCTCCTGACCCCCTAATGTCTGTCCACCATCTACAAGGCACAAGTCAGGAGTGTGATGGAATACTCCCCACTTGCCTGGATGGGTGCAGCTCCAACAACACTTAAGAAGCTCAACGCCATCCAGGACAAAGCAGCCCGCTGATTGGCACCCCATTCACTACATTAAACATTCACTCCCTCCATCTCTGACACACAGCGGCAGCAGTGTGTATCATCTACAAGGTACATTGCAGAAATTTGCTAAGGTTCCTTCGATGGCCTCCAACATCAATCATCTAGAAGGACAAGGACAAACAGATACCTGGGAACACCACCACCTGCAAGTCCCCCTCCAAGCCACTCACCATCCTGACTTGAAAATAGTGGTCCTTCAGCCCATCGAGTCTGCACCGACCCATGAAAGGCCCTGACCTGCCCACCTAATCCCACTTGCCAGCACTTGGCGCTTAGCCTTGAATGTTATGGCGTGCCAAGTACTCATCCAGGTACTTTTTAAAGGATGTGAGGCATCCCCCCTCCACCACCCTCCCTGGCAGTGCATTCAAGACCAGTCACATTTGCCACCTCCCTGTGTCATGAGGCTGTTGGGCCTCTGGAGGTGCTGCCTCATCTCCTCTGCAGGGCAAGTGCAGGCTCCATCATGGCTGCCGTCTCCCTTTGCTGCTCATGCTCTATAGGCACTTCCCGGTAACGCTCTGTGCCGCTAATTGGGCACCCTGCTCACCACCGGGTCAAATGGACAATCGAGATTTGAAAATTACATGGCATGAGTGACGTTGGCATAGGGTAGGGTCAAGACTCGGATATTATCCAAGTGTAGAGTTCCTGACCCCAGATTGAAAATCAAACCCACTGTCTCCATAGACAGGAAGGTTGGTAACCTGTGGACATGGCAAAAGCCATGGTGGGATGAAGAGATCTCATTCAACGAGCTGTTACGGAAATTTGTTAGGGCGGCACAGTGGTACAGTGGTTAGCACTGCTGCCTCACAGCGCCAGGGACCCGGGTTCGATTCCGGCCTCGGGTGACTGTCTGTGTGGAGCTTGCACATTCTCCCCGTGTCTGCGTGGGTTTCCTCCGGGTGCTCCGGTTTCCTCCCACAGTCCAAAAGACAAGCTGCTTAGGTGGATTGGCCATGATAAATTGCCCCTTAGTGTCCCAAGATGTTTACGTTCGGGGGATTAGCAGGGTAAATATGTGGGGTTACGTGGGATTGGCTCTGGGTGGGATGCTCTGTCGGAGAGTGGTTGCACACTCGATGGGCCGAATGGCCCCCTTCTGCGCTGTAAGAATTCTATGATCTGGAATGCACTGCCTGAAAAAAAAAGGATAGGCACAGATGTTAGCTTTCAAAAGCGATATTGGAGGAATCTTTGAAAAGAGATGGATTTGTAAGGCTGGAAGAACAATGGGAATGGGGCAACTTAGATAGTTCTTCAAGAGCCAGCACAGACATGATGGACCGAATGGCCTCTTTTTGTGCATTATCATTCTGTAAAAGAGTTCTATGGGAGTGGAAGGAAGCAACTCAACACTGGATCCCCATATACAGGATAAAATGGTTTCCCTTGGTGGAGAGTTTGAGAACATAGATCCAAGATAAGAGGTAGGAGGTGTAGAGGGGACAAGAAGAAAAGCTTTTTTACGCAGAGGGTGGTGGGTGTCTGGAACTCGCTGCCCTGGTACCTGGATCTGCACCTTAAGTGCTGCAAGCTACAGGGCTATGGGCCGGGTGCAGGAAGGTGGGATTAGAAAGGGCACCTGGGTGTCCTCAGGCTGGCATGGACAAGATGGGCAGAATGGCCTCCTTCTGTGCTGTAACTTTTCTATTGCTCTACGGTTCTATACAAGACACATATCCACACACATCACCATTAATAATTCACATACAGTCTTCCCAAGCACCGCAAACCCCCCACTGAAACACTCGCACAGCGTTTGAGGTCCATCAATAGCCACTGATACGTCCAAGCTTGGCACCTTCTCTGATTTATCCAGGAGCTTGGGGAGCCTATAGCTCCCTGTTCTTTTCTCCAGGGCAACGCCTCGACCAACCAACACCCTTTTCTCCTGTACTGTAAAATGTCGAGATTGTTTGAAGTTTGGTATTCTTGCATTTGTCCTGATGAGAACAATGCAACATGGCTCCCTCTTCAGCAATGTTCAAGCTACAGATTACGCCATTTCATCCCAGCATGCCCAGAGGCTGCCGGGGTGTGCTGGGCCTCTATCGGAGGCTGCGGGTACTTACACGTCTTGCCGGAGATGGAGGTCGGTGCCGCTGTATTCCTGGGGTAGATGGGGTGAATGGTAATGACGTACACCGTGTCTGCCAGTAGCTCCTCCAGGATGAAGGAGGTGGCATCAGCTCCCAGGGTTTTCTCCTCCAGTTGAGTGTCGGCCTCTCCTGCTGGCAGAGGTGGGAGAGGGAGGGTGGGTGGGGGGGGGGATGAGGCAGTGGCGAGGTCGCCAAGCCGGGACAAAAAACAAAAATGCAATCAGAATTTATCTTATGTCACAGGAAAGCTGCTTCTCGATCAATCATTCCCGCAAAGGCCAGCACGCAACAAAAGCAGCAATTTGTATTTCTGTCAACAGTTCGGAACATAATGTGGGCGGCACGGTAGCACAGTAGTTAGCACTGCTGCTTCACAGCTCCAAGGACCTGGGTTCGATTCACGGCTTGGGTCACTGTCTGTGTGGAGTTTGCACATTCTCCTCGTGCCTGCGTGGGTTTCCTCCGGGTGCTCCGGTTTCCTCCCACAGTCCAAAGATGTGCGGGTTAGGTTGATTGGCCATGCTAAAATTGCCCCTTACTGTCCTGGGATGCGTAGGTTAGAGGGATTAGTGGGTAAATATGTAGGGATATGGGGTTAGGGCCTGGGTGGGATTGTGGTCGGTGCAGACTCGATGGGCCGAATGGCCTCTTTCTGTGCTGTAGGGTTTCTAAGATTTCTAACATAATGAGGAAAACAACAGCATGGATCTTGCCAAGTGTTCTAAGAGTTTTACACATTTCAGTGAGACACCTGAAGATTGTCTAAACTTCAGGGAATAAAACCTTTTAACATTTTAAAAATGCTTTCACGGGGTCCAGTATATTGCTGACTGGACCGGCATTTGCTGCCCGTATCTAACTGCCCTTGAGAAGGTGGTGGTGAGCCGCCTTCTTCAACCGCTGCGGTCCCTGTGGTGTAGGTACACCAACTATGCTGTTATAGGGGAGGGAATTCCAGGATTCTGATCCAGGGACAGTGAAGGAACTGCCGATGTATTTCCAAGTCAGGGTGGTGAGTGGCTTGGAAGGGAACTTCCAAGTGTCAGTGGCTATGTTCCCAGGTATCAGCTGCCTTTGTCCTTCTGGCTGGTAAAGGACATCGGTTTGGAAGGTGCTGTCGAAGGAGCCTTGGTGAATTGCTGCAGTGCATCTTGTAGATGGCACACACTGCTGTTACTGTGCAAGAGTGGTGGAGGGAGTGGATGTTTGCGGATGGGCTGCCAATGAAATGGCTGCATATTTGAGCTGGATGGTGTCAAGCTTCTTGAGCGTTCATAGAATCCCTACAGTGCAGAGGGAGGCCATTCAGCCCATCCAGGTCCTATTCCCGCAACCCCACGTATATATCCTGCTAATCCCCTGACACTAGGGTCAACTTAGCATGGCCAATCAACCTAACCTGCACATCTTTGGACTGTGGAGGAAACCGGAGCACCCGGAGGAAGCCCACGCAGACATGGGGACAACGTGCAGCCTCCGCACAGACAGTGACCTGAGGCCAGAATTGAACCCGGGTCCCTGGCGCTGTGAGGCAGCAGTGCTAACCACTATGCCATCGTGCCGCCTGGTTGTTGGAGCTGCACTCATCCAGGCAAGTGGAGAGTATTCCATCACACTCCTGAGATATCCCACATATCCCACTAGATTTTATGTCAAGGTCCCTCCATTCACCCCTTTCTCCTGCTGAACAACGACTCACATCCATCGCTTCGCATGGAGGTGGCGTTCCTCAGATCTGATCCGAGATTGCGTCTATTTGACCTTGAAAGGTATCATTACTTGACCTGATCTCTTCCTGAGCCAACTAGCACGGACCAGAGAGTCAAAGGTCATGGGGACAGGCAGGAAAGTAGAGCTGAACCACGACCACTTCTATATAAAAGGACATGGCAGCACCAGCACCTGCAAGTTCCCCTCCAAGCTACTCACCATCCTGACTTGGAAACATATCGCCGTTCCTCCGCAGTCGCTGAGTCAAAATCCTGGAATTCCCTCCCGAACGGCATTGTGGGTCAACCCACAGCACGTGGACTGCAGCGATTCAAGAAGGCAGCTCACCACCACCTTCTCAAGGGGAACTTGAATGTATTCAAGAAGCGGCTAGATATGGCACTTGGGGCAAATGGGATCGAAGGTTATGGGGAGAAAGCAGGAGTGGGTTACTGAGCCGGATGATCAGCCATGATCGTAATGAATGGTGGAGCAGGCTTGAAGGGCCAAAGGGCCTCTTCCTGCTCCTATCCTCTATGTAATGAGGGATGGGCAATAATAGCTGGCCAGCCAGCGATGCCCATGTCCCACGAATGAATAAAAAAAAAGATCAGATCAACCATGATCTTGCTAGAGTAGGCTTGATGGGCCAAATGGCCGCCTGCTGTTTGTATTTCTTATATTCTTATGACCGGAGCCTGACATCCAGGGGTGGGAGGGAGCATTTGAATCCAGCCCTCTGCTGCTGCTCCTTAACACAACATCAGAGTAATCACCCCACCGTCCAGGCGAGACCCAGCACGTTTCTTATCCAGCCTTAAGTCATCATCCAACATCAGGAGATGAAAGGTTTTCAACGTGAAGTTATCACTGTGAAAGCTAAATATAAACTCAGAACCTCGCTTCTATACTCACACCTGCCCAAACCCTCCCCATTCCCCCCCCCCCAGCCACCCTTTGAAATAAAGCCTAATCAAAGACACGAAGTGTCCCCAAGGATTGCACAACACGGGGCACCAGCTTCCAAAGGGGGCAATGCCAGCTGGGTAAACAACAGGTCTCCAATCAGACACAGTTAGTATGCATCTGCCAACCAACTTTAATGGGAACTAAATGTAATGAGATCACACTCTCCCCTAAATATGATTTGATTTGATTTATTATTGTCACATGTATTAACATACAGTGAAAAGTATTGTTTCTTGCGCGCTATACAAAGCATACCGTTCATAGAGAAGGAAACAAGAGAGTGCAGAATGTAGAGTTACAGTCAAAGCTAGGGTGTAGAGAAAGATCAACTTAATGCAAGGTAAGTCCATTCAAAAGTCTGACAGCAGCAGGGAAGAAGCTGTTCTGGAGTCGGTTGGGACGTGACCTCAGACTTTTGTATCTTTTTCCAGACGAAAGAAGGTGGAAGCGTGAATGTCCGGGGTGCGTGAGGTCCTTAATTATGCCGGCTGCTTCTCCGAGGCAGCGGTAAGTGTAGATGATGCACTATCAATCAAGCAAAGACTAGTTTGTATGCAAGAACAAATAGGCTTTTACTTGCAAAAGACTTGGAGCACACCCATGCTGATGAACTGGTCCAGCGACTGAGGCAGGGGGGGTTGGGAGCAGTCACCTTTATACCTGGACAAGGGGGGGGAGGAGTCTCAGGCAGGGCTGGCAGGGGCATGCCCAGGCATGTCACACACACACACACAGGCAATAAGCTAACAGTGGTTTACCACAGTAGACAGAGTCAATGGATGGGAGGCTGGTTTGTGCGATGGATTGGGCTACATTCGCAACTTTTTGTAGTTTCTTGCGATCTCGGGCAGAGCAGGAGCCCCAGACCAAGCTGTGATACAAGCAGAAAGCATGCTTTCTATGGTGCATCTGTAAAAGTTAGTGAGAGTCGTAGCTAACATGTCAAACTTCCTTCGTCTTCTGAGAAAGTAGAGGCGTTGGTGGGCTTTCTTAACTACAGTGTCGGCATGGGGGGGACCAGGACAGGTTGGTGGTGATCTGGACACCTAAAAACTTGAAGCTCTCGACCCTATATAAAGGAAATGTATTCCTTTCTCATCACCAATAGCGGCACAGTGGCCCCTTGGTGTCCCAAGATATGTGAGTTCGATGGACTAGCCGTGGTAAATGTGTGAAGTTACGGGGACAGAGTGGAGGAGGGGGTCTGGGTAAGATACTCTGTCTAAGAGAGTCAGTGCAGATTCAATGGGCCGAAAGGCCTTTTCTTCAAACAAATTAAAGAGTTAAGTTTATTTATTAGTGTCACAAGTAGGCTTACATGAACACTGCAGACACCACTCTGTCAAGCTCCCTGAGAATCTTGTGTTTTTCAATAGGATCATCTCTCATTTTACTAAACTCCAATGAGTATAGGCCCAACCAGCCCCTTCGTCCCAGCAAACAGCTGAATGAACCTTCTCTGAACTGCTTCCAATTAAAGTATATGCAAGACAAAATTGTCTTCACTGCACTTCATTGTGAAAATCCCCTAGTCGCCACACTCCGGCGCCTGTTTGGGTACACTGAGGGAGAATTTAGCATGGCCAATCCACATAACCAGCATGTCTTTGGACAGTGGGAGGAAACCAGAGCACCCAGAGGAAACGCACGCAGACACAGGGAGAACAGACAGTGACCCAAGCCGGGAATCGAACCCGGGTCCCTGGCACTGTGAGGCAGCATTTCCTTTTTGGGATTAAGGGGTTTTATGAAGAAGGCAGGCTTGGGCCTATATTCGTCGGAGCTTAGAAGAATGAGAGGTGGTCCTATTGATTCTGAGGGAGCTGAGAGGATGTTTCCACTGATGAAGGAATCGAGAACTCAGGGCACAGTTTCCAAAGAAGGGGTTTCCCATTTAAGATGGTGAAAAGTCGGAATTTCTTCTCTGAAGGGACTGTTAGTCTTTGGAATTCTTTTCCCCAGAGCGCAGTGGAGGCTGGGTCAAAACTGAGTTAGGCAAATCTCTGATTGACGAGGGATTCAAGAGAGGGGGCATCAGATCAGCCATAACCTTGCTGAGGGGCAGAGCAGACTTGAGGGGCCGAATGGCCTGCTCCTCGTTCTTCTGTTCTTAATTGCCAACTAAATGTGCCCTGACCAGCTTACCCACATGACAAAACCAAAGAAATTGCATGTACCAGGGAGATACAGGAGAGATGAAAGGAAATTCCCCTCCCAAACCATTAGCCCTTGCTGGTGGTACATGGGCCATTTATAAGTGAACATATTTCCTGAATAATAACAACATTGGGCAAGAAATCTCTCAACACCAATAGTAGGAAGGGGTAAACCTTTTAGGACTGAGGTGAGGAGAAATTTCTTCACCCAGAGAGTGCTGAATGTGTGGAATTCACGACCACAGAAAGTAGTTGACGCCAAAAAGTTGTCTGATTTCAAGAAGAAATTAGATATCGCTCTTGGGGCTAAAGGGATCAAGGGATATCGGGGAGGGTGGTGGGGGTAAATCAGGATATTGAATTTGATGATCAGCCATGATCAAAATAAATAGCAGAGCAGGTTCAAAGGGCTGAATGGCCTGATCCTCCTTCTAGTTTCTATGAAACCGGTTCACAGTAAATTTGCAACCCATTTAAATTCAATGGGAGGGAATCAGTGTGAGTCAGGCTGTTGTTCCAGAATCAGCCCTTTCTCTGCCACTGGTCCAAAGTCCAAAGATGTACAGGTTAGGTGCATTGGCCACGCTAATTGCCCCTTAGTGTCCCGGGATACGTAGGTTAGAGGGATTTAATGGGATAAATATGTGGGATTATGGGGATAGGGTCCGAGTGGCATTGTTGTCAGTGCAGACTCGATGGGCCAAATGGCTCTGTAGGGTTTCGATGTTTACCGGTCGGTATCCCTCCAGTCCCTACCTATTCATGTACCCATTTAGAAGCCTCTTAAAGAAGAGTTGCTTACTAGGGGGCACAGGTTTAAGGTGCGAGGGGCAAGGTTTAAAGGAGTTGTACGAGGCAAGTTTTTTACACAGAGGGTGGTGGGTGCCTGGCTCTCGCTGCCGGGGGAGGTAGTGGAAGCAGATGTAATAGTGACTTTTAAGGGGCATCTGGACAAATACATGAATAGGATGGGAATAGAGGGCTATGGTCTCAGGAAGGGTAGGGGGTTTTAGTTCAGACGGGCAGCATGGTCGGTGCAGGCTTGGAGGGCCGAAGGGCCTGTTCCTGTGCTGTAATTTTCTTTGTTCTTTGTAAATGTTGCTGATGTGCCTGCTTCCACCACCTCCTCTGGCAGCGCATTCCAGGCACCCACCACTCTCTGCGTGGAGAACATCCCCCGCACATCTCCCTTAAACTTTCCCCGACAGTTCACCTGACAAACCTTGCTATTTAGCAGCATATGCAATATAATGACAAGTATCCTGCTTTGCAATGTCATCATTGTAAATCTAACCATAATTATTATTATAACAGGCTGCACTATATTTTTGTTATTGTTCTGTAAACGAATTAAGTCAATGTTTGGTAAGATAACTGAGCACAGGTTCCAGATATCTCTCCCTTCGCTGCCGGAAGGTGCTTCCCACTTCGGACCGGGTTCTCCAGCCTCACCTGCAGCTGGGATTCTCCGGTCCTGCGACAGTGATCGGAGAGTTGACTGGGCACCAAATTCTCACAAACACATTAATAGAATCATAGAATCCCTACAGTGCAGAATGGGCCATTCGGCCCATCGAATCTGCACCGACTCACTGAAAGAACATCTTAACCACCCCCTCCGCACCCCACCCTCCGTCACCCCATAACCCCAAACATCTATCATGGCTAATCCCCCTAACCTACACATCTGGGTGGCACAGTGGTTAGCATTGCTGCCTCACAGCACCAGGGACCCCAGTTCAATTCCCGGCCTGGGTCACTGTCTGTGTGGAGTTTGCACATTCTCCCCATATCTGCGTGGGTTTCAGGTGCTCCGGTTTCCTCCCACAATCCGAGTGACGTGCTGGTTAGGTGCTTTGGCCGTGCTAAATTCTCCCTCAGTCTACCCAAACAGGCGCCGGAGTGTGGTGACTAGGGGATTTTTACAGTAACTTCATTGCAGTGTTAATATAAGCCTACTTGTGACAATAAATACATTTAAAAATAAACTTATCTTGGAACACGAAGGGGAAGTTTAACATGGCCGATCCACCTAAGCTGCACATCTTTGGACTGTGGGAGGAAACCCACGCAGACATGGGGAGAACGCGCAGACTCCGCACAGGCGATCACCTGAGGCCGGAATTGAACCCGGGTCCCTGGCGCTGTGAGGCAGCAGTGCTAACCACTGTGATGGAAGGTGTAATTGGCAGGGCTATCACGCAACACCCACTGAACAGTAACCTGCTCACGAACTATCAACTTAGGTTCTGCCAGGGTCACTCAGATCCAGATCCCATTGCTGCCTTGGGTGGCACGGTGGCACAGTAGTTAACACGGTTGCCTCACAGCGCCAAGGACCTGGGTTCAATTCCAGACTTGGGTCCCTGTCTGCGTGGAGTTTGCGCATTCTCCCCCGTGTCTGCGTGGGTTTCCTCCGGGTGCTCCGGTTTCCTCCCACAGTCCAAAGATATGCGGGTTAGGTGTGTTGGCCATGCTAAATTGCCCATAAGTGTCCCGGGATGTGTAGGTTAGAGGGATTATTGGGTTAATATGTGGGATTACGGGGATGGGTCCTGGATAGAATTGCTGTTGCTGCAGGCTCGATGGGCTGAATGGCCTCTTCCTGCACTGTAGGATTCTATGATTCTAAAAATGGACAGATTTCTCAAGGTTAGACGAGAGTGACTATCAAAGCAGCCAAAGAAAAGGAGCTAACCAGCCCAATTTCACATGCCTCCTGTTTCCAACACACCGCACACAATAAAGTTGTTCACTCAACCTCAGAGAGCAAATTAATATTTACAGAAAGTTCCTTTCAAATTTGGAAAGCTTATGACAGCTTTCAGCAAACCATTGAAAGGCCCTTTGAATCTGCCATGTGTTTGCACAAACACGTTAACCAGAACCACCTGCAACCTCCAGCGAAGGAGCCTGGGGCTCAGAACACATTTTGGAAACAAGAAATTAAATCACCTCTTCAGTTTGAAATGAGAGGATCATAGAATAAAATCCCTACAGTGCAGAAAGAGGCCATTCGGCCCATCGAGTCTGCGCCAACCACAATCCCACCCAGGCCCTCTCCCCATAACCCTACTTATTTACCCTGCTAATCCCCCTGACACCAAGGGGCAATTTAGCTTGGCCAATCGACCTAATCTGCGCATCTTTAGACTGTGGGAGGAAACTGGAGCACCCGGAAGAAACCCACGCAAAGAATGTGCAGACTCCACACAAACAGTGACCCAAACCAGGAATCAAACCCAGCTCCCTGGCGCTGTGAGGCAGCTGTGCTAACCACTGTGCCACCGTGCCACCCAGAGTCCCAGAGCACAGGGGGAGGCTATTCGGCCCATCGTGCCCGTGTCGGTTCTTTGAAAGAGTTGCCTGGTCCCCAACGCCACCACTCTCTCTCTCTTTCTCCATAGTCCTGCAATATTCCCGCCCTTTTCAAGTATTTAACCAATTCTCCTTTTGAACGGTCGCACTGAAGTCAGCTTCGAACTTTCACTCCGATTAGCATTATTAACTGAAAAGTGAAAAGTAACAACACTTGAATCCAAGCAAATTACTGCAGATGTTGGAATCTGAAACCAAAAGAGAAAACGCTGGAAAATCTCAGCAGGTCTGGCAGCATCCGTAAGGAGAGAAAAGAGCTGACACTGAGTCCAGACGACCCTTTGTCAAAAGGCACAGAAAGTGGGAGATATTTATACTGCAGGGTGAGGGAATGAAAGATGAGTCATAGCCACAGAAACCAGGGGAAAGGCTGCTAATGGCTGTCCATAGCAGGGAGTGAGAGGGGAACGGTGCTTGGTGGGAGTGAAGACACAATCGAACAATACTAATTCATTCCTTTGACATCTTTCCAAAGCCAAGTCAGCTTTCTCTAAATCACTACCTCATCTCCTCACTGAATCTTTACCATCTTTGATCCTTCACTTCAGTACACCAAATCGAAAAGAATTATGGGCGGAATTTTCTGGCCGCGCTCACCCCGAGACCGAAAAATCCTGTCCGAGATCAACAGACCTTTCCATGGTCCGCCCCTTGCCCGCTACGATTCCCGTGGCGAGCAGAACTGGAAAATTCGTCCCCATAGATATTTTTTGGAAAGACTGCAGATTGGCGCATCTATTTTTGACATAGCATTCACGAAACTACACACTTGTTATGGTAATGGTTCGTGGCGAACTGGTGTCCATGTTGCACCCCCAATGCTGCCTTTGCCGCAAGACAATGCAAACGCCGATACAGGTGATCAAGAAAGGATGAGGGCAGTTTTCTATCGCCCGTCCCCACACCCACAAATAACCCTTCATACACCAGCTCCGGCTACAACATCTTGCAACCGTAACAGTGAGCTTATAAGACCATAAGACATAGGAGCAGGATTAGGCCACTCGGCCCATCGAGTCTGCTCCGCCATTCAATCATGGCTGATATTTTTTTCTCATCCCCATTCTCCTGCCTTTTCCCCATAACCCCTGACCCCCTTATTAATCAAGAACCTATCTATCTCTGTCTTAAAAACACTCAATGACCTGGCCTCCACAGCCTTCTGCGGCAAAGAGTTCCACAGATTCACCACTCCCTGGCTGAAAAAAAATTCTCCTCATCTCTGTTTCAGTCCCTTCAGCCTGAGGCTGTGCCCTCTGGTTCTAGTTTTTCCTACTAGTGGAAACATCCTCTCCACGTCCACTCTACCCAGGCCTCTCAGTATCCTGTAAGTTTCAATAAGATCCCCCCCTCATCCTTCTAAACTCCAACGAGTACAGACCCAGAGTCCTCAACCGTTCCTCATACGACAAGCTCTTCATTCCAGGGATCATTCTTGTGAACCTCCTCTGGCTCCTTTCCAGGACTTTAACCTGGTGTTGTGAGACTTCTTACTGTGTTTACCCCAGTCCAACGTCGGCATCTCCACATCATGACTACCATCGACGCCGCAAACTGCCGGCTCCAAGTGGAGAGGATCTCCAAGAAGATCGCGCATATCGACACAGACATCAAGTTTCTACAAACATGCAAGAAAGCAGACAAGATACCGAAAGGACTACGGATCACGAACCCACTCAGGTCATGGACTTTAACCTGGTGTTGTGAGACTTCTTACTGTCCTCTCCAGGGCCAGCACATCCTTCCTTAGATATGGAGCACAAAACTGCTCACAATACATCAAATGGGGTCTGACCAGAGCCTTATACACTCAGAAGTACATCCCTGCTCTTGTATTCTAGCCCTCTCGACATGAATGCTAACATTGTATTTGCCTTCCTAACTGCCAACTGAACCTGCATGCTAACCGTAAGAGAATCTTGAACAATGATTCCCAAGTCCCTTATGTTTCACATGTCAGCAGAATGATACCAATCGGTAACCGTTTCAATCTTTGCGGGAAGCCACAGTGGCACAGTGGCAAGCACTGCTGTCTCACAGCGCCTGGGTTCGATTCCCGGTTTGGGTCACTGTCTGTGTGGAGTCTGCACATTCTCCCCGTGTCTGCGTGGGTTTCCTCTGGGTGCTCCGGTTTCCTCCCACAGTCTGAAAGACGCGCTGGTTAGGGTGCATTGACCCGAACAGGCGCCGGAGTGTGTCGGCTAGGAGAATTTCACAGTAACTTAATTGCAGTGTTAATGTAAGCCTTACTTGTGACTAATAAATAAACTTTACTTTATTTTGCAATGGAAAGGGGTGTGGCATTCCTGTTTCTGCACTTCAGTGACACACCTGGCACAGATGCAGCCAGCGATGGACGTGGAACTTTCTTTGCCCTCTTATTAACTTCTCCTATCCTTTGGCACAGGATCAATCCAGGGCACACAGGGGTGCTTTGCACGCACCCCGGATGATTCAACCTTGCCTCTTGGCAGCAGTGCTCCCTCCGGGCGATGATTTCACACAGCTGGAGAGAAAGCATTCGCTCTCTTTTTTTCTTCCTCCCCTCCCGTGCAACCTTTGGTTCCGGATCAGAAGTCTGAAGTTATGTAAACCGGAACATACAGACTTGTCCTGTTGGTACGGTGCATACCCCGTGGGTGCTGACGCAATGGGCGAGGAGGCTTTTTCCAGTGATATCCCCGTGAGACACAAGAGATAGAAGACAGCAAGGCTCAAAGGAAGAATTCTCTACCAGCTATAATCAAAGCAAACAACATGAAGAGTGGCAATGGAGAAGCTCGCAGTTGGAGGTGACACAAGCTTTTTCCTGTTTTTAAGGGGTTTTATTAAATTTATTTATTAATTGCCACAGGTAGGCTTACATTAACACTGCAATGAAATTACTGTAAAAATCCCCTCGTTGCCACTCTCCGGTGCATGCTTGGGTACACAGAGGGAGAATTTAGCACGGCCAATGCACCTAACCAGCACGTCTTTCAGACTGTGGGAGAAAATCGGAACACCTGGAGGAAGCCCATGCAGGCATGGGGAGAACATGCAGACTCCACACAGACAGTGACCCAAGCTGGGAATCGAACCCGGGTTCCTGACGCTGTGAGGCAGCAGCGCTAACCACTGTGCCACCCTCGTCAGGCACAATATCCAAGTCTGGGGCCTCTCACGATTGTTGCCCAGTATCCCACTTTTAAACACTGCCTGCAGTACATCCTCATTTTGAACACTCTCGCAGTTTAAAGCTGGAAATGTTGAGCCCTCTAAGCAAGTGGAAGTGAAGTGGGGGGAGGGGGTTTCGGCCTCAGTGACTGTGCAGAGTGACTGTTGACCTCATTGATGGCAATGTTTTCTAAGTGGGGCTTAGTGCAGAGCCTGGAGAGCTTACCAGATACTGCCTGGGCACTGTCTGGAGAACTCTATAAATCCTTCGACATCCTTGCACATGTCTCCTCTGTTTAATCTGTGGAATTCCCTGCCCAGTGAAGCAGTTGAGGCTACCTCAGTGAATGTTTTTAAGGCAAGGATAGATAGAATTTTGAACAGGAAAGGAATTAAGGGTTATGGTGAGCGGGGGGGGGGGGGGGGGGGTAAGTGGAGCTGAGTCCACAAAAAGATCAGCCATGATCTTATTGAATGGTGGAGCAGGCGCGATGGGCCGAATGACCTACTCCTGCTCCTAGTTATGTTCTTATGTTTGTCCAGCTCCATACTGATGGAAAAGCTCTCTGCATTGACAACACACTCTGGGTAACCAGCACTCCCTTTCGAAGATTAGAATAGGGGCTCCCTGGCAGTGTCCCTGACCATTGCCTCTCAGGGGGAAGGCAATGGCCTCATGGTATTATCTCCAGACTCTTAATGCAGAAACTCAGCCAATGTTCTGGGGACCCGGGTTCGAATCCCACCACGGCAGATGGTGGAATTTGAATTCAATCAAAAAAATCTGGAATTAAGAATCTACTGATAACCATTGTCGACTGTTTGAAAAACCCATCTGGTTCACTGATGTCCTTTAGGGAAGGACATCCGCCGTCCTCACCCAATCTGACCTACATGTGACTCCAGACCCACAGCAATGTGGTTGACTCTCAACTGCCCTCCAAAGGCAACGAGGAATGGGCAATAAATGCTGGCCAGCCAGCGACGCCCATGTTCCACAAATTAATTCTAAAATATTAAATTAAATTATATTTGTAAGGAGGTCATATATCAATATTTGCAGGAAATGAGCAGAAGTGGGGCAACATTTGCTGGGTGTTCCTGGGAATGTGTCAACAATTGTAGGGGCATTCCCGAAAACGGATTGGTATTTGCATCGGAGTTCTAGAAATGTGTCAATACTTGCAGGGTATTCCCAGAAATGTTCCAATACCTCAGAGCTCTCTGAAATTGTGCCAATATTTGCAGGGAATCCCCATACTCGAAGCCTCGAGAATCATCACAACGTCACAATCCTTTGTAACAGCCAGAGCCTCAGCTATTCAGATAAAGATACAAGGCATCGCTCTCCCACAAGAAATATTTACACAGTTACAGTGAAACATCGAACCATAGAATCCCTACAGTGCAGAACAAGCCTATTTAGCCCATTGAGTCTGCACTGACTCTCCAAAAGAGCATAGAATCATAGAATCATAGAAACCCTACAGTGCAGAAAGAGGCCATTTGGCCCATCGAGTCTGCACCGACCACAATCCCACCTGGGCCCTACCCCCATATCCCTACACACTCACCCGCTAATCCCTCTAACCTACGCATCTCAGGACACTAAGGGGCAATTTTAGCATGGCCAATCAACCTAACCCGCCCATCTTTGGACTTACCCAACATCTTACCCAGGCCCACCCCCCACAACTCCACACATTTACCATGGCTAATCCACCGAACCTACACATCTTGGGACACTAAGGGGCAATTTAGCATGGCCAATCCACCCAACCTGAATAACTTTGGACTGTGGGAGGAAACCGGAGCATCGGAGGAAACCCACGCAAGAACGGGAAGAACGTGCAAACTCCACACAGACAGTCACCCGAGGCCAGAATTGAACACGGGTCCCTGGCACTGTGAGACAGCAGTGCTAACCACTGTGCCAGCATGCCACCCTATTTACTGACTCACTCCAAACTAAAGCCGTGCCATTGGCAAAGCTCCAACTGCCTACTTGAATGTGGAAAGGGGCAGATAGCATTATGGGCTGCCCAATAAGCAATGGTATCCACAGTTAAATCGGTTGGAACATCTACTGCTCAGGATTATTAGGCATGAGGAACGAGCATTTAGGCGAGAGAACAGAGGGGAATCGGTGAGAATGGAATCCGACAGCCAATGCAAGACAACACCTTCAGAATGGAGGTGGAGAAAACTGACTGAGGTGGAAGGTTAGAAATGAGAGGAGAGGTTTTCCTGCGTTCTCAGAGAGGGCAAAAGGCCACAATGACTGGCAACTCCTCATCTTGTGCACCCTTCAAAGCACAACCTTCCACAGTGAGCACAAGATCTACAAAGAACCAAAGACAGACAAAAGCCAGAAAGTCAAAGTCTAATATAGAACATAGAACATAGAACAGTACAGCACAGAACAGGCCCTTCGGCCCACGATGTTGTGCCGAGCTTTATCTGAAACCAAGATCAAGCTATCCCACTCCCTATCATCCTGGTGTGCTCCATGTGCCTATCCAATAACCGCTTAAATGTTCCTAAAGTGTCTGACTCCACTATCACTGCAGGCAGTCCATTCCACACCCCAACCATTCTCTGTGTAAAGAAACTACCTCTGATATCCTTCCTATATCCCCCACCATGAACCCTATAGTTATGCCCCCTTGTAATAGCTCCATCCACCCGAGGAAATAGTCTTTGAACGTTCACTCTATCTATCCCCCTCATCATTTTATAAACCTCTATTAAGTCTCCCCTCAGCCTCCTCCACTCCAGAGAGAACAGCCCTAGCTCCCTCAACCTTTCCTCATAAGACCTACCCTCCAAACCAGGCAGCATCCTGGTAAATCTCCTCTGCACTCTTTCCAGCGCTTCCACATCCTTCTTATAGTGAGGTGACCAGAACTGCACACAATATTCCAAATGTGGTCTCACCAAGGTCCTGTACAGTTGCAGCATAACCCCACGGCTCTTAAACTCCAACCCCCTGTTAATAAAAGCTAACACACTAAAGGCCGCCTTCACAGCTCTATCCACTTGAGTGACAACCTTTAGAGATCTGTGGATATGGACCCCAAGATCTCTCTGTTCCTCCACAGTCTTCAGAACCCTACCTTTGACCCTGTAATCCACATTTAAATTAGTCCTACCAAAATGAATCACCTCACATTTATCAGGGTTAAACTCCATTTGCCATTTTTCAGCCCAGCTTTGCATCCTATCTATGTCTCTTTGCAGCCTACAACAGCCCTCCACCTCATCCACTACTCCACCAATCTTGGTGTCATCAGCAAATTTACTGATCCACCCTTCAGCCCCCTCCTCTAAGTCATTAATAAAAATCACAAAGAGCAGAGGCCCAAGCACTGATCCCTGTGGCACTCCGCTGGCAACCTGCCTCCAATCCGAAAATTTTCCATCCATCACCACCCTCTGTCTTCGATCAGATAGCCAGTTACCTATCCAATCGGCCAACTTTCCCTCTATCCCACACCTCCTCACTTTTATCATAAGCCGACCATGGGGGACCTTATCAAACGCCTTACTAAAATCCATGTATATGACATCAACTGCCCTACCTTCATCAACACACTTAGTTACCTCCTCAAAAAATTCAATCAAATTTGTGAGGCACAACCTGCCCTTCACGAATCCGTGCTGACTATCCCGGATTAATCCGCATCTTTCTAAATGATCGTAAATCCCATCCCTAAGGACCTTTTCCATCAATTTACCAACCACCGAAGTAAGACTAACCGGTCTATAATTACCAGGGTCATTTCTATTCCCTTTCTTAAACAGAGGAACAACATTCGCCACTCTCCAGTCCTCTGGCACTATCCCCGTGGACAGCGAGGACCCAAAGATCAAAGCCAAAGGCTCTGCAATCTCATCCCTTGCCTCCCAAAGAATCCTAGGATACATTTCATCAGGCCCAGGGGACTTATTGACCTTCAGTTTATTCAAAACTGCCAGGACATCCTCCCTCCGAACATCTATTTCCTCCAGCCTATTAGTCCTTAATGGTTTAAGGACTGAGGTGGGGAGAACTTTCTTCACCCAGAGAGGGGTGAGTCTGTGGAATTCACTACCACAGAAAGCAGTTGAAGCCAAATAATTGGCACCGGAATTCTCCCATCCCGTCCACCAGTGGAATTTTAGCGGGCGGGTTGCGGAGAATTTGAAATGCCATTGACAGTCGTGCGGGAATTTCCGGCTTTTAGACCAGCACGGCCGGAGAATTCCGCCTTGTATGTTTTCAAGAAGGAGTTTGGTATAACACGTGAGGTGAAGGGGATCAAAGGCTATGGGGAGAAGGCAAGGGATCAGGGTGTTCAGTTCGATGATCAGCCATGATCATGATGAATGGTGGAGGAGGCTCAAAAGGCCGAATGGCCTCCTCCTGCTCCTATTTTCTATGTTTCTATACTGAATGCCATTTTTGTCACAGTGAACTCACAGTCGTTCCATGATCACTGTGAGCTCTCTTGTTCTCTTTACTAAAAGATTGTTCCTCATGTACAATAAGAACATAAGAACATAAGAAATAGGAGCAGGAGTAGGCCATCTAGCCCCTCGAGCCTGCCCCGCCATTCAATAAGATCATGGCTGATCTGACGTGGATCAGTACCACTTACCCGCCTGATCCCCATAACCCTTAATTCCCTTACCGATCATGAATCCATCCATCCGCGCTTTAAACATATTCAGCAAGGTAGCCTCCACCACCTCAGTGGGCAGAGAATTCCAGAGATTCACCACCCTCTGGGAGAAGAAGTTCCTCCTCAACTCTGTCTTAAACCGACCCCCCTTTATTTTGAGGCTGTGTCCTCTAGTTTTAACTTCCTTACTAAGTGGAAAGAATCTCTCCGCCTCCACCCTATCCAGCCCCCGCATTATCTTATAAGTCTCCATAAGATCCCCCCTCATCCTTCTAAACTCCAACGAGTACAAACCCAATCTCCTCAGCCTCTCCTCATAATCCAAACCCCTCATCTCCGGTATCAACCTGGTGAACCTTCTCTGCACTCCCTCCAATGCCAATATATCCTTCCTCAAATAAGGGGACCAATACTGCACACAGTATTCCAGCTGCGGCCTCACCAATGCCCTGTACAGGTGCATCAAGACATCCCTGCTTTTATATTCTATCCCCTTCGCAATATAGGCCAACATCCCATTTGCCTTCTTGATCACCTGTTGTACCTGCAGACTGGGCTTTTGCGTCTCATGCACAAGGACCCCCAGGTCCCTTTGCACGGTAGCATGTGATTGCTACCAGCCTATTGAGCAGTGGATACCATGGCTTGTTGGGCAGCCCATAATGATGCCTACTGCAGTTCCTTTCCAGGTCAGATAGGCAGATGTACAATCACCTTCACAATCCTGCAAGCGAATGGACGAGTTTCTCGAACACATTCTCTCAAAAGAAAAGTGACAAAAAGTTCAACAGACTCAAATTTTCTCCGCAATCTGTCTCCCTAATCCAAAGGAGGAGAGGAAACACAAAGTATGGCCCGTACGCTCAACGTGACACATTTTCCCTCACCTCTAGGTCTGTAGGCTAGCCGATATCCTTGCAGAGGAAAAGATGGTGGTTTCCATGCCAACTTCAGCTTAAAGCGTTCAGCTTTGGCCACTCGGAAATTCAAAACTCCAGGTAGGGTCTCTGAAAGAGATACAAAATAAACCAATGATAGACACCATTATACAGCATAACACACGATAGTGAGGCCTTAAACCAAGGCCTTCATTTCTTCTCAAAGATCTCACGGCATTATTGCAAAGGTGAGCGGGGGAGATCTGCCTGGTGCCCTTTTTACCCAACTAACATGACACAAAAAACAGATAATCTGGTCCATTTATCCTGTGGGACTTTGCTGTGAGAGATTTGGCAGTACTGCTA
The DNA here is from genome assembly GCF_964213995.1 of Mustelus asterias. Taxonomy (NCBI): domain Eukaryota; kingdom Metazoa; phylum Chordata; class Chondrichthyes; order Carcharhiniformes; family Triakidae; genus Mustelus; species Mustelus asterias. The sequence continues at coordinate 151,921,844 of NC_135803.1, read as the reverse complement.
TCTATATCACACCTATGGCGCAGCGGGTAGCTTCCCTGCCTCTGAGGCAGAAGCTCCGGATTCGAGTCCCACCCCAAGACTTGATGGCCAATAAAGGTGCATTCGTAACATGACCAAACAGGTTGAGTGCGTCAACCTGTAAATCCTTCCAAACACACCAGTGGCTAGCAGTAAGAGCGGGAGAGACTCCTGGTTAGCGACACTTGATGTGGAATGGCACCTCTAAAGCTATATAAGCCTCTGGCAACAGACGAGCGGCCTGTTCCAGGAATTACTAGATATGGAAGAGGCCAAGTGAGAGAGTAGGAGAGACTAGGATCCAAGAACGCAGACTCAAAGAACAAAGAACAATACAGCACAGGAACAGGCCCTTCGGCCCTCCAAGCCTGCACCGATCATGTGTTCCTAACTAGACCATCCGTTTGTATCCCTCTATTCCCAGACTCAGGGTAAAGGGAAACCCTTTAGAACCGAGATGAGGAGGAATTTCTTCAGCCAGAGGGTGGTGAAGCTTATTGTCACAGAAGGCTGTGGAGGCCGGGTCACTGAGTATATTTAAGACAGAGATAGATAGGTTCTTGATTGGTGAGGGGATCAAAGGTTACGGGGTAAAGGCGAGAGAATGGAGTTGAGAAACATATCAGCCATGGTTGAATGGCAGAGAAGACTCGATGGGCTGAGTGGCCTTATTCTGTTCATGTATTTTATGGTCTATTTTCTGATCTTATGGAAACAGACGAAAGCCTGTACCACTAGGTACGGGTAGAGAATTGGAATTACACTTCAAAAGTGATTAATTGACTGTGTAAAGAGTTCTAGGATGACTCATGGTTGTGGGAGTTGCTAGACAATTCCAAGGTGTTATATAAACCCAAAGCTTTCCCGATTGGAGCCTACAACAGCCAGGTTTGCATTCATAATTGAAAGAATTTTGAACCGTGAGAATATAAGAGGAACATGATGAATGCAAGACTTTATAATATTGTTATAAAAACAGAAAATGCTGGAAAAACTCAGCAGATCTGGCAACATCCATGGAGAGAGAAACAGAATTAACATTTCGAGTTCATGTGACTTTTCTTCAAGAAGAATCATAGAATCCCTACAGTGCAGAATGAGGCCATTCGGCCCATCGAGTCTGCACCAACCACAATCCTACCCAGGCCCTATCCCCATAACCACATACATTTACCCTAGCTAGTCGCCCTGACACTAAGGGGAAATTTAGCATGGCCAATCCAGCTAACCCACACAACTTTGGACTGTGGGAGGAAACCAGAGCACCCGGAGGAAACCTGCACAGACACGGGGAGAACGTGCAAACTCCATTCAGCTAGTGACCTGAGGCCAGAATCGAACCCAGATCCCTGGTGCTGTGAGGCAGCAGCGCTAACCATTGTGCCACTGTGCCATCCCATATGGACTTGAAAGGTTAACTCTGTTTCGATCACCACAGATGCTGTCAGACCTGTTGAGTTTTTTCTGCATTTTCTGTTTTTTCTTCATTTCAGCATCCCCGGTATTTTCTTTTTGTTTATAAAGCGATTATCTTTGAAACTGTCTCCTTTAATTCAAGGTAAAATTGAGTGGTTTGGAGAGGAGGAGTTTGAGCTATGAAAGCTGTCCAGAGAAAATTCTTCTCAGCAGGTTGCCATGGAGTCAGAGATCCAGTTCGAGACGTATTGAAATTTAGGTAAAGGTTTTACCACTTGACACAACAGCGCAGGGACCAGGCTTGGGTCACTGTCTGTGTGGAGTTTGCACATTCTCCCCGTGTCTGCATGGGTTACCTCTGGGTGCTCCGGTTTCCTCCCACAGCCCAAAGATGTGCGGGTTAGATGGATTGGCCATGCTAAATTGCCCCTTAGTGTCAGGGAGACTAGCTAGGGTGAATACGTGGGGTTACGAGTATAGTACCTGGGTGGGATTGTGGTTGGTACAGACTCGATGGGCTGAATGGCCTTCTTCTGCACTATAGGGATTCCAGGGATCCTAAGAAGGCAGTCTTGCTGTGCCCAGACTCACAGGGTGGGGTTTTCCAGCCTCGCTCAGCCCGAAACCAGAAAATTCCGCCCGAGGTCAATGAACATTTCCATGGTCCACCCCTCATCCGCTCCGATTCCCGTGGCGGGCAGAACGGGAGGATTCGCCAGACTCTCAGAGTCAGTCAGACAAAGTGATTTGACGAAGGAGACTCCACAACAGGTGCTGCTATGCCAGGCAGTAGAAAATGACTGTTTTTGACGATTAGCTGCCAAGCAGAGTGCTGGTGAGGATGGATTCCCCGTTTGAAGAGTTGTGGAGAGTTAGAGGCCAAGACATTGCCAGAACGTGCCTTGCTCCTGGAAGTCCATTTGATTATGCTCAAAGGATTGAGTGAAAGGACCGTCTTTGAAGGACACTGGGAGATTCATTCTTGGGAGGGTGGGGTGCATGAAGAAGAGATCCTAATGAGGCTGGGAGCAGCTTGGAAGTTTACGTACAGGACTGCGGGCACGATTTTCCAGCCGCGCTCACCCCAAAGCTGGAAATTCCCACCCGAGGTCAACGGATCTTTGCATCGTCTGCCGAATTTTCTGTCTCTCCCGCCAAGATTCCCGTGGCGGGCGAGATGGGAAAATTCTGCCCCACATCTCTGCTGAGAGTGCCATGTAATATATAAATGTGGTTTGTGTTAGGAGGTTAACAGGAAGTAAATTTTCAATAATTTATTGCACTAGTTGCTTACTAAATAACGTTTAGTCGATGCTGACTTTGGTTTGTTACAGTAAATACCTTAAAATGCAAAATCTTATCATGTGATTCTTTGTCACGGTGAAATTTGTATCCCTTTTTTACAAGGTATCAGTCTCTATAGGGATCCCAACAGGAGACCATTTAGCCCTGTGAGTCTGTTCCACCATTCAGTTCAATCCCAGCTGATCTGTATCATAACTCCATCTTACTCCCTTTGTTCTGTAACTGTTAGCATTCTAATCAAACAAAAATCTATCAATTCCAGTTCTGAAATATTCAATTGACACTCCAGCCTTGACAGCTATCTGGGGGAGAGAGTTCCAGATTCTCACTACACCTGGTGTGAAGAACTACTTCCTGAAATCACAGCTGAATGGTCTTGCTCTAATTCTAAGGTTACTTCCTTTTGTTCTGGACTGAATCTTCATCACAGGAACATAGAACAAGAGAAGTGTTTCGAAGGGGCAGATTTTATAAAACTTTTAAGACCTTTTAAACTGTCTCATACTTTATAAAATGGTTATCTTTTAAACGGTCTTCTTTAATTCAAGGGAAAATGGAGTCGTTTGGAGGAAATAGTTACTCTCTATCTACCCAATCAAAACTTTGATCATCTTAAACACCTCAATTCCATCATCCCTTCATCTATATTCAAGAGATTACAAGCTTTGCCTGTGCAATCTGAATTCATAATATAATCCTTTTAGCCCCAGTCTCTTTTGAGGTTGTAAACAAAATGATAAAATTACATCCAGCCACCACACCTCACTGGGTTGGGTCCAATGATCTTGGCCAAAAGAGAGCTGGCAGTGCGGCAACACTAAAGAACAAGACTCCAAATGAAATTGATCGATGATACTCACTTGTCCGCCCCTTCCCCGAGGTGGATTCGCCGATGCTGTTTGCGTACTGAGCTATCACCGTGACCACATATTCAGTCGCGGGCTTCAGTCCTTGTAAAAGAGCCGAGCTTTCATCCGCGCGAACAGTAATCTGGCCAAGAACAAGATGCCAATATGCAACAGTCAGCAAAAAAGCAAAGTGCAATCCCAGTGTAACACTCCCTCCATAAAACCCACTGCTGGAACCAATTCCGGGTCTCTCAATAAAGCACATCAAAGGTGGAGCAGGAATCTCACTGCGAGTGGCTTGTACCAGTATAACGTTTATTTACTAGTGTCACAAGTCGGCTTACATTAACACTGCAATGAAATTACTGTGAAAATCCCCTCGTCGCCACACCCCGGCGCCTGTTCGGGTACACTGAGGGAGAATTTAGCATGGCCAATGCACCTAACCAGCACGTCTTTCAGACTGTGGGGGGAAACCGGAGCACCCGGAGGAAACCCACGGGGAGAACATGCAAACTCCACACAGGCAGTGACCCAAGTCAGGATCGAACCTGGATGCCTGGCGCTGAGAGGCGGCAGCACTAAACACTGTGTCACCATGCAACAGACCCCAATAAATTGTGTTAAAATGGCATAACACAAGCACCGTAAAGGATACAATACAAAGATTAATCCCCCTTTGTGACAGATAGCCCCAACAGACCTCCCCCCTCACACCCCCCACCCCCTTCACCCCAGGGTGCTTCGACACTTCATTGCCCATTATGCCAATGGAAATTTTGGAACAAAGTGTTCACTTGCCAATGAGAAGACCCTGGCCTCAATTAACTTGGGTCACACATCAGTGTTACATACTGCACTTGTTGGATAAAAGAACATGACACAGTGTGGGGTTGGATGTAAACAACAATGGGAGGGGGGTGTGGGCAGCAGTTGGGAATGGCCTCCACAATCTCTCCCTTAATGTCTAACTATAGCAGGGTATTCCATGTTTGAATATCCCTTTCTGTGAAGTCATTTCTTCAAACTCCCTCCTACTTTCTTCAAATGTTCCTTGTTATCAATTCATCAACTGATGGAAACAACCTTCCACTATTGATCGTAAAGAAGTCCCCGACTTGAACGATCTCAGTTCCAGTGAGGAGAACCACAATTACTTGAGCCTTTCTCAAAGCAAGCATTTCCGCCCTTAAGTCAGAAGGTCATGTCTTCAATTCCCAGACCAATGGCTCGAGCACAAAATCTGAAGCACCGTCATCCCAACCCCCAACCACAGCACAGCACTCAGAGTCTCACTTGACTCAGAGAGTTTGCACTGACTTTCTGATAAGGGGCTAAAGCAAGTCTGCCTCCTGAATGCAGAACAAGAGCAGCTGAGTCCTCCACAGCATCCTGACACACATTTATTCCTCAACCAACATCACCCAGAAACACAGAAAACAGGCGCAGAAGTAGCCCATTCGGACCTTCAAGCCTGTTCACAGAATCACAGAATCCCTACAGTGCAGATGGAGGCCATTCAGCTCATCGAGTCTGCACCGACAACACTCCCACCCAGGCCCTATCCCCATAACCCCTGCTAATCCCTCCTGACACCAAGGGTCAATCCACCTAACCCGCACATCTTTGGAGTGTGGGAAGAAACCTGAGCAACCGGAGGAAACTCATACAGACACGGGGAGAACTTGCAAACTCCACACAGGCAGTGGCTGAGGCTGAAATTGAACCCAGGTCCCTGGCGCTGTGAGGCAGCTGTTCCGTCATTCATTATGATCATAGCGGATCATCCAACTCAATAGCCTGATCCCACCTTCCCCCCGCATCCTTTGATCCCCTTTGCCCCAAGTGCGAGGTCTAACTGCTTCTTGAAAACATACAATGCTTTGGTCTCAATTACTTTCTGTGTCAGCGAACTCCACAGGCTTACTGCTCTCTGGATGGAGAAATTTCTCCTCACCTCCGTCCTAAAAGGTTTACGCTGTATCGTCAGACTATGACCGCCGGTTCTGGACATCCCCACCATCAGGAACATCCTTCCTCCATTTATCCTGTCTAGTCCTGTTAGAATTTTTTTGGTTTCTGTGAGATCCCCCCTCATTCTTCTGAACTCCAGCGAAAACAACCCTAACCTACTCGATCTCTCCTCATATATCAGTCCCGCCATCCCAGGAATCAGTCTGGTAAACCTTCTCTGTACTCCCTCAAGAGCAAGGACATCCTTCCTCAGATAAGGAGACCAAAGCTGCACACAATATTCCAGGTGTAGTCTCATCAAGGCCCTCTATAATTGCTTCAAGACATTCCTGCTCCTGTACTCGAATCCTCTCGCTATGAAGGCCAACGTACTATTTTTTCATTTTTTACTACTTGCTGCATCTATGTGCTTACTTTCAGTGACTGGTGTATGAGGACACCCTGGTCTCATTGCACATTTCTGTCTCTCAACCTATAGCCATTCCGATAATAATCTGTCTTCCTATTATTGCTACCAAAGTGGATAACCTCACATTTATCCATATTATCCTCCATCTGCCATGCATGTACCCACTCACTCTGCCTGTCCAAATCACACTGAAACATCTCTGCATCCTCCTCACAGCTCACCCTCCCAAACAGCTTTGTGTCATCTGCAAATTTGGAGATAAAACGTTCAGTTTCCTTGTCTAAATCATTGATAAATATTGTGAATAGCTAGGCTCCTGGCACCAATACCTGTGGTACCCCACGAGTCACCACCCACCATTCGGAAAAAGACCCATTTATTCCTACTTTTTGTTTCCTGTCTGCCAACCAGTTTTCCATCCATCTCAATACACTGCCCCCAATCCCATGCGCTTTAATTTTACCTGCGGATTATTGCATTGCTGTTTGTTTGCACAAATTATCTTCTACATTTTCTGCATAACATCAGTGGCTCCCCAGTTTCAAAGTTCTGCATTGACTGAAAAGCACTGCTCTGTTCACAAAAGGCGCTATATAAATACAAGGTTATTCCTGCCATTCTTCATGACATCCTCTCTAATCTAATGTTCATTTTATAATTGCAGTGCCCGGAATGGACTACAAAACACCCAATATAGCCACTTTTAGATTCAGCATCACTTGTCCTCTGTGCTGCCATTTACCAGAATGAATCACTCTGTCCGAGGTGAGGAATTAACCCCATTCAAAGTATGACACCAACCTCTCGGAGCTCGGCTGAGATTGGAAGGCCCAGTGCGTTGAGGGGAGTGTACTGGACTTTATACCCCGTCACAGGCCCGACTGCCACGGTCCATCGGATCCGCATCGATTCAAAGCCCTCGTCACTGAAGATCAGACTTGAAGGACCACCAGGGACCTGAGTAGCTAAAAACGCAAGAGAAAAGAGATCACAATGACTTCAGTTTCGAGCTCTAGCAACTTACTAAGCCCCAGGATAGGGATCAGAAGTCATAGCTACGGTAGAGAGAAAGATCAACTTAATACGAGGTAGGTCCATTCAAAAGTCTGACAGCAGCAGGGAAGAAGCTGTTCTTGAGTCGGTTGGTACGTGACCTCAGACTTTTGTATCTTTTTCCTGGTGGAAGAGAGAACGTCCAGGGTATGTGGGGTCCTTGATTATGCTGGCTGCGGGAAGCGGGAAGTGTAGACAGAGTCAATGGATGGGAGGATGGACTGGGCTTCGTTCACGACCCTTTGTAGTTTCTTTGTGTCTGACAAGAATGTTATCATGCTTGTATGTTTTCAATGGCTTGCATGTTTGCAAAAGTCTCTCACTACAGGATTTCTAATCACACCAAACCCCAAACACTAAGGTGGTCTCCCCCATGGCCTTTGTTACTCACCATCAGGTGCGTCTAAGGCTCCCCCCGTAATGGAGCAAACCCTCCGTGAAACAAGTGGTGTGAGAGTTCGTAGGATTTTGAAGTCATTCACGAAGAAGGAATATTCCTTTGCGGGTGTTGAGGTGATATCATCAAGTTCCTTTTTATCTGCATTCTTTATCCCTGGGGAGAAAGATTGAAGATTACATTGGAGAGCGACAGGAAAGAAGAGTCCAGAGTCAGAAATTATTCCTCGTTTCTCACTCGCAAATACAATCTCAGGTAGAACATACCAACAGCGAATAATTTCACATCCTGGCTCCGCAACTTTAAGGCTGGTCGGTCAACGTTATCCTGTGATTTTCCGTCCGTTATCAAGATGGCAATCTAAACACAAAACATTGGACCTTAAGAGATCGTTTGTGTTGAAAGCATGTTTAGTTTTTGGACTGTTGGCATTTACAATGTCCCCCAGCCTTGCTGTCAACTTCCAAATGCAAGAAGTCTCACAACACCAGGTTAACGTCCAACAGGTTTATTTGGAATCACGAGCTTTCGGAGCGCTGCTCCTTCATCAGGTGAGAGGAGGTTAGTTCACAAATACGGCATATATAGACAGAGACACGATTGCAAGATAATTACAGATTGGAATGTGAAGAATGGTTGGAATGCGAGTCTTTACAGGTAATCAAGTCTTTACAGGATGTCAGAGGAACCGCCATATTGGAGTGACGTCAGAACAATCCACATCATAACTTCCATATGGTAACTTGTCACCTTGGCCCTATATTAAAAGGAGGCCTTTGATGGAGTCCCCCCCCCCCCCCCCCCCCCCCCCGCCGCCCCCACCATCCCACCTCCCCCTCCCTTGATCTTTCCTGCATGAGGCCTGAGCAGGATCCCTCAACTCCTCACTTCAGCCTGAAAATCAAGGCTGGGTGGGATATGGTCCTAAAGTGGTCTTTAATTGGCCACTTAAAGGCCCCAATTGGTGCAAGGATGGAAGGACAGCATGGGGCCTAGGTCTCACTGGGCGAGGGCCCAGTGTGAAGGCCATCCAAAGAATTTTACAGCCACAAACTGGGCGAGAAACACCCCCGGCAGGAGGGAATGTAAAAATGCAATAGGAGAAATGCTAGGAACCCCTTTGTTGTCCAACCATTCTCATATCAGGGTGTATAATGTTCAGTGTCATCCCTATCCTGTAACCCAGTCACCCGCCTTTGGATGAAAGTATAGAAGTTTTCAATACTAATCGTATTTCATAGAATCATAGAAACTTTACAGGGCAGCAGGAGACCATTCGGCCCATCGAGCCTGCACTGGTTCTCCAACAGAGCATCTTACCCTTCCCTATCCCCGCAACCCTACACATTGACCCGCTAATCCCCCTAACCTACACATCTTTGGACACTATGAGGCAATTTAGTATGGCCAATCCACCTAATCGGCACATCTTTGGACTGTGGGAGGAAACCCATGCAGACATGGGAAGAACATGCAACTCCACACAGATAGTCACCAAAGATCAGAATTGAACCCAGGTCCCTGGTGCCGTGAGGCAGCAGTGCTAACCACTGCCCTTTTCCCTGCCCTTCTCTGCACTCTTTAGTAAAGCGTTTGACAAAGTCCCTCATGGTAGGTTGGTGCAAAAGGTTGGATCTCATGGGATAAAGGGGGAGGTGGCTGGATGGGTGGAGAACTGGCTTGGTCACAGAAGACAGAGGGTGGTAGTGGAAGGGTCTTTTTCCGGCTGGATGCCTGTGACTAGTGGTGTTCCGCAGGGCTCTGTATTGGGGCCTCTGCTGTTTGTGATTTATATAAACGATCTGGAAGAAGGTGTAACTGGGGTGATCAGTAAGTTTGCGAACGACACGAAAATGGCTGGACTTGCAGATAGTGAGGAACATTGTCAGAGGCTACAGAAGGATATAGATAGGCTGGAAATTTGGGCAAAGAAATGGCAGATGGAGTTCAACCCAGATAAATGCGAAGTGATGCATTTTGGTCGAACTAACGTAGGGGGGGAGCTATACGATAAATGGCAGAACAATAAAGGGTGTAGATACACAGAGGGACCTGGGTGTGCAAGTCCACAGATCCTTGAAGGTGACGTCACAGGTGGAGAAGGTAGTGAATAAGGCATATAGCATGCTTGCCTTTATAGGATGGGGCATAGAGTATAAAAGTTGGGGTCTGATGTTGCAGTTGTATAGAACGTTGGTTCGGCCGCATTTGGAATACTGCGCCCAGTTCTGGTCGCCACACTACCAGAAGGACGTGGAGGCTTTAGAGAGAGTACAGAGGAGGTTTACCAGGATGTTGCCTGGTATAGAAGGGCTTAGTTATGTGGAGAGATTGGGTAAACTGGGGCTGTTCTCACTGGAAAGACAGAGGATGAGGGGTGACCTAATAGAGGTGTATAAAATTATGAAAGGCATAGATAGGGTGAACGGTGGGAAGCTTTTTCCCAGGTCGGTGGTGACGTTCACGAGGGGTCATAGGTTCAAGGTGAGGGGGGGGAGGTTTAACACGGATATCAGAAGGACGTATTTTACACAGAGGGTGGTGGGGGCCTGGAATGCGCTGCCGGGCAAGGTGGTGGAGGCGCACACACTGGGAACGTTTAAGACTTATCTAGATAGCCACATGAACGGAGTGAGAATGGAGGGATACAAAAGAATGGTCTAGTTTGGACCAGGGAGCGGCGTGGGCTTGGAGGGCCGAAGGGCCTGTTCCTGTGCTATATTGTTCTTTGTTCTTTGTTCTTTTATATTCTTCTTCTCGAATAAATTATCCTATCACCCTGACAATGACATTACGGTCTCTGCTTCAATAGTTACTAGAATCATAGAATCCCTACAGTGCAGAAGGAGGCCATTCGGCCCATCGAGTCTGCATCAACAACAATCCCACCCAGGCCCTATCCCCGTAACCCTACATATTTACCCTGCTAATCCCTCTAACCTATGCATCCCGGGACATTAAGGAGCAATTTAGCATGGCCAATCCACCTGATCCTGTCCATCTTTGGACTGTGGGAGGAAACCGGAGCATCCGGAGGAAACCCACGCAGACACGGGGAGAACATGCAAACTCCACACAGACAGTGACCCAAGCTGGGAATCGAGCCCGGGGTCCCTGGAGCTGTGAGGCAGCAGTGCTAACCACTGTGCTACCGTGCCGCCAATTACTATGATAAAGCAACCCACGTTCTAACAATTGTGTGCATGTTCATAGAAGTTCATAGAATCCTACAGTACAGAAGGAGGCCATTCAGTCCATCGAGTCTACACCAACCACAATCCCAGGCTCTATCCCCATGCGTTTACCCTCTCTAGTCCCCCTGACACTAAGGGGCAATTTAGCATGGCCAATCCACCTAATCTGCGCATCTTTGGACTGTGGGAGGAAATCAGAGCACCCGGAGGAAACCCACGCAGACACGGGGAGAACGTGCAGACTCCACACAGTCAGTGACCCAAGGCCAGAATTGAACCCAGGTCCCTGGCGCTGTGAGACAGCAGTGCTAACCACTGTGCCACCGAGCCGCCCCATGTGTGAAGAAAGAGAATTGTCTAGTGACCCCTTTGATTTTCCGGCGACAATCCTGAATCTTTCCACTTTGTTTGCCAGCCACTAAATTGTAGAAAGATTTCAAAGGAGGCCTTTCAGCCCATCAAACCTGAGCCAGGTGGCTATCAGAAGCATCTTAATTGTGCGAAACCCTTCATAACAAACTGCAAGTGTTTCCACTGAATTTAGCCATTATCCTCTGTAAAATCACAACTGCTGAAGCATTTCATCTTAATTAGAACATAGAACATAGAACAGTACAGCACAGAACAGGCCCTTCGGCCCACGATGTTGTGCCGAGCTTTATCTGAAACCAAGATCAAGCTATCCCACTCCCTATCATCCTGGTGTGCTCCATGTGCCTATCCAATAACCGCTTAAATGTTCCTAAAGTGTCTGACTCCACTATCACTGCAGGCAGTCCATTCCACACCCCAACCACTCTCTGCGTAAAGAACCTACCTCTGATATCCTTCCTATATCTCCCACCATGAACCCTATAGTTATGCCCCCTTGTAATAGCTCCATCCACCCGAGGAAATAGTCTTTGAACGTTCACTCTATCTATCCCCTTCATCATTTTATAAACCTCTATTAAGTCTCCCCTCAGCCTCCTCCGCTCCAGAGAGAACAGCCCTAGCTCCCTCAACCTTTCCTCATAAGACCTACCCTCCAAACCAGGCAGCATCCTGGTAAATCTCCTCTGCACTCTTTCCAGCGCTTCCACATCCTTCTTATAGTGAGGTGACCAGAACTGCACACAATATTCCAAATGTGGTCTCACCAAGGTCCTGTACAGTTGCAGCATAACCCCATGGCTCTTAAACTCCAACCCCCTGTTAATAAAAGCTAACACACTATAGGACTTCTTCACAGCTCTATCCACTTGAGTGGCAACCTTTAGAGATCTGTGGATATGGACCCCAAGATCCAGAAATTACAGCTTCTCATTCCAGCTATTGTTCTCACAGAATACCACAACTTTGTTTCTGGCCCAAAGCCCTGCCTGCACGACTCAACACCTGATTAAAATGTGCATGAAATATTGAAAGATTTGGAATGATAAAAACTCTCTCACCTTGGGCACACTGCGTCGCAATCTGACCGACCCAAAGAAGTTGTCCGCGATATACTTCAGTCCCGCTCCTGTTCTTGTGTTCCCACCTTTGTAACGCAAATTGCGGATGGCAGTCAGTATTTGGGATCCGTTGCCATGGTCTTCAAAAGAAAACTCAACCCTTTATGAACAAGGAGAAAAGGCACGGATTAGAAACATAGAAACCAGAAGCAGGAGGAGGCCATTCGGCCCTTCGAGTCTGCTCCGCCATTCATCTTGATCATGGCTGATCATCGAATTCAATATCCTGATCCCCCCTTCCCCCCATTTCCCTTGATCCTTTTAGCCCTAAGAGCAGTATCTAATTTCTTCTTGAAATCACACAACATTTTGGCCTCAACTACTTTCTGTGGTAGTGAATTCCACACATTCACCACTCTCTGGGTGAAGAAATTTCTCCTCACCTCAGTTCTAAAACGTTTACCCCTTATCCTCAAACTATGACCCCTGGTTCTGGACTCCCCCCACCATCGGGAACATTCTTTCTGAATCTATCCTGTCTAACCCTGTGAGAATTTTATAAGTTTCAATGAGATCTTCTCTCTCTCTTTTAAACTCCAGTGAATATAAACCCAACCGACTTCGTCTCTCCTCATATGACAGACCTGCCATCCCAGGGCTGAACTAAGGAAGGGGTTTAAGATGCTTCCTGAAGTGCCACAATTGGCAAAATTGACCTCGGGACATCTCAAATATCACCTGAAGTAACCGAGTCAATAAGGTTTATCCTAACACACAATCAGGGTCAAAGGCAGGGTTCTGAGGAATGTGGAGGAACAGAGAGACTTGGAGAAAAAAACCAGAGGGCATGGGTTAAGGGTGAAAGGAGAAAAGTTTAAAGGGAATATTAGGGGGGGCTTCTTCACGCAGAGAGTGGTGGGAGTGTGGAATGAGCTGCCAGATAAAGTGGTAAATGCGGGGTCACTTTTAACATTTAAGAAAAACTTGGACGGGTTCATAGATGAGAGGGGTGTGGAGGGATGTGGTCCAAGTGCAGGTCAGTGGGACTAGGCATAAAATGGTTCGGCACAGACAAGAAGGGCCAAAAGGCCTGTTTCTGAGCTGTAATTTTCTATGGTTCTATGGTTCTATGGAGGAAACCCATGCAGACACGGGAAGAACATGCAATCTCCACATAGTCAGTGACCCAAGGCCGGGAATCGAACCCGTGGCCCTGGCGCTGTAAGGCAGCAGTGCTAACACTGTGCCACCCGCCTCTAGACTTGAGTAGTTTAAGGTTTATTTATTAATGTCACAAGTAGGCTTGCATTAACACTGCAATGAAGTCACTGTGAAATCCCCTAGTCGCCACACTCCGGCGCCTGTTCAGGTACACTGAGGGAGAATTTAGCACGGCCAATCCACCTAACCAGCACTTCTTTTGGATTGTGGGAGGAAACTGGAGCGCCCGGAGGAAACCCACGCAGACACAGGGAGAACATGCAAACTCTGCACAGATAGCGATCCAAGCTGGGAATCGAACCTGGGTCCCTGGCGCTGTGAGACAGCAGTGCTAACCCACCGTGCCACCATGCCGCATTCCTACATGCTCCTGGCTGGCCTCTTCCATTCTACCCTTTGTAAACTTGAGGTGATCCAAAATTCTGCTGCCCATATCCTTCACACCGTACCCTGTTCACACATTGGCCATGTGCTCCCTGACCTTTATTACCTCCCATTTAAGTATCGCCTTGGTCATAAAATTCTGGTCCTTGTTTTCAAATCTCTCCATGGCTTCGCCCTTTCCCTATCTCGATAATCTCCATCAGCCCCTCAACTTTCCGTCACACGCTTCCATTTCTGGCCTCTTGAGAATCCCAAATGGCCTCAGCATCAGAGGTCACGCCTTCAGCTTGCCAGGCCCTGAACTCTGGAGTTCCCTCTCTAAACCTCTCTGTCTCTATCTCTCTCTTTCTTCCTTTAAGATGCTCCTTAACACCATCTTCTTTGACCAAAGACTTGGACATCTGACCGAGTAACTTCTTCTTGGCTCTGTGTCAGATTCTGTCACAAGTCACAGAATGGTTACTGTTGCAGGAGAAGGCCATTTGGCCCATCGTGTCTGCACCAGCTCTCCAAACGAGCATCATGACTTAGTGCCATTTCCCTGCCTTTTAGCCGTACACCCTGCACATTTTCAAATAATCATCTAATGTCCTCTTGAATGTCTCGATTGGACCTGTCTCCACCACACTTCCAGGCAGTGCGTTCCAGACCCGAGATACTCGCCATGTGAAAAATTATTTTCTCACATCACATTTGCTTCTTTTGCAAATCACTTTAAACCTGTGTCCCTCTCGTTCTGGATCATTCTATGCGTGGGAACAGTTTCTGCTGTATGATGGTCCAGTGAAGCACCTTGGGATGATTTGGTTGCTTAGAGGTGCTATATAAATACAAGTTGTGGCTGTTGTTGCAGAATGAGGGACAGTTTCAGGATATGGGGAGATGATGGCCTTGTGGTTTTATCACCAGAAACCCAGATGATGCTCTGGGGACCCGGGTTCGAATCCTGCTGCGGCAGGTGGTGGAATTTGAATTCAGTAAAACAAATCTGGAATTAAGAATCTAAGTGATGACCATGAAACCATTGTTGGAAAACCCCATCTGGTTCACTGATGTCTTTAGGGAAGGAAATCTGCCGTCCTTACCTGGTCTGGCCTACATGTGATGTGGTTGACTCTCAACTGACCTCTCTCTGAACAAGGGCAACTAGGGATGGGCAATAAATGCTGGCCAGCCAGCGACGCCAGATCCCACGAATGAATAAAAATTAAGTAAGGAAGCTGCCATTTAGGATTGAGATGTAGGGAACTCAGAGGGATATGAATCTTTGGAATTATCTAACCCAGAGGGCTGTGGTGTTCCATCATTGAGCGTATTCAAGATTCAGACCAATAGAGTTTTAGACTTGCAGGGAGTTAAGAGATATGGGGATAAAGTGGAGGCAGAGTTGAGGTAGATTAATCACGATTGTATGGAATGGCAGAGCAGGGCGGCATGATGGCACAGTGGTTAGCATTGCTGTCTCACAGCTCCAGGGACCTTGGTTCGATTCCCGGCTTGGGTCACTGTCTGTGTGGAGTTTGCACATTCTCCTCGTGTGGGTTTCCTCCGGGTGCTCCGGTTTCCTCCCACAGTCCAAAGATGTGCAGATTAGGTTGATTGGTCATGCTAAATTGCCCCTTAGTGTCCTGGGATGTGTCTGTTAGAGGGATTAGCAGGGTATATATGTGGGGTTTCGGAGATAGGACCTGGATGGGATTATGGTCGGTGCAGACTCGATGGACCAAATGCCCTCCTTCTGCACTGTAGGAATTCTATGACTCCTACGTGAGGGGCAGCATGATCGATTCCAACTTGTAATTCTTATCTCCTTACGAAATCCTTCATCGTCACTTACTGTCGAAAATGGCCCCAAAGCCCAAGAGCTGAGTAACTCATTCAGTCTTTGTTCCTGAATAAATCTTTCCAGATCTCAGTGGGCCTGGTATAGCCATTAACTCGATCATTTAAGTTAAACATTCCGAACTGCATACTTTTATTCAAACCACAAAAATTACATTGAGAGTACGAGGTAAGTCAGTGCAGATGTAAAGATCGTTAAAGGATCTTGGACCAGACTCTGACCAGATGAATGGGAAGTGGTTGAGCAATTTGTAAGTGTCCGGACTGCAAAAAACATCTTGTAATATCTTGTAATTATTAAAGCATGTTTCATGTGTTTCGGGGAAATTGAAGGACAGATCAGTGGGAGGAAATGACTTGCATCGCACTCAGTCAGCACTGTGCAGCATCTGCAAGGTGCATTGCAGCAACTCACCACAGTCCCCCTGGTGTAAGTCCACCCACAATGCTGTTAGGGAGGGAGTTCCAGGATTTTGACCCAAAGGCAGTGAAGGAAGGGAGATATAATTCCAAGTCAGGATGGTGTGCAATAAAAGCAGAAAATGCTGGATAAACTCAGCAGGTATGGCACTGTCTGTGGACAGAGAAACACAGTCTAATCCCACTCTCCAGCCCTTGCTGCTATGTTTCTGATCATCACACATTTCATGTGATGTGACCACACTTCAGTAGCACATAATTGGCTGTAAAGGGCTTTAGTGTCACAAGTAGGCTTACATTAACACTGCAATGAAGTTACTGTGAAAATCCCCTAGTCGCCACATTCCGGCACCTGTTCGGGTACACGGAAGAAGAATTTATCATGGCCAATGCACCAAACCAGCACGTCTCTATTTTCTCAGAAGACTAAGGAAATTTGGCATGTCAGCAACGACTCTCACCAACTTTTACAGAATGCACCATAGAAAGCGTTCTTTCTGGTTGTATCACAGCTTGGTATGGCTCCTGCTCTGCCCAAGACTGCAAGGAACTACAAAAGGTCGTAAATGTAGCCCAATCCATCACGCAAACCAACCTCCCATCCACTGACTCTGTCTACACTTCCCGCTGCCTCGGCAAAGCAGCCAGCATAATTAAGGACCCCACACACCCCAGACATTCTCTCTTCCAACTTCTTCCATTGGAAAAAAGATACAAAAGTCTGAGGTCACGTACCAACCGACTCCAGAACAGCTTCTTCCCTGCTGCTGTCAGACTTTTGAGTGGACCTACCTTGCATTATGTTGATCTTTCTCTACACCCTAGCTATGACTGTAACACTACATTCTGCACTCTCTCCTTTCCTTCTCTATGAGTGGTATATTTTGTTTGTATAGTGCGCAAGAAACAATACTTTTCACTGTATGTTAATACATGTGACAATAATAAATCAAATCGAAATTTTTCGGACTGTGGGAGGAAACCGGAGCACCCGGAGGAAACCCACGCAGACACGGGGAGAACGTGCAGACTCCGCACAGACAGTGACCCAAGCCAAGAATCAAACCCGGGTCCCTGGTGCTGTGAGGCAGCAGTGCTAACCACTGTGCTGCCATGTATTGAGGTTGTGAAAGGTGCTACATAAATGCAAGTCTTTTTTTTACATGTGCTCTGATAGATCCATGCTCCAAGGGTCATAACGACTGATGCGCCACAGTGGCAACTCTGCATCAACCCACGTTTGATTTTGAGCAAGTCTTCCCATCGGACCGTGGGTTTATCATTCTGCATTGACATCCCAAAACCACCTTCACCTTAAAAAAAGTCACAATAAATGAGCGGTGGCTTACCTCGGGTCGTCGCTGTATTGCACCAAGCCAACACGGACCGCACTTTGACCAATCACATTTACAAACGGATGAATCGTTGCTTCGATAAAGTCTTTGACTTCTTCAAAGTTAACTCTCCCGATGCTTGAGGAACCATCCACAAGGTAGACAATATCAGCGGCAAAGACATTCCTGCACATTGCTGAAACGTGAAGGAGACACACGTCACTCTGGGTACAGCCCCAACTGGGCGTTGGCACACCTCTCGCCCAAGGCAACCGTACCAGGTTAGATCCAGGAATGACTGGTAATGGAGGTTATTAAACTAGATTGGTCTCCTGCAGAGCCAGGAGAATGCCACTTTGAAAAACAACTAAACGTGTGTAAAATTTTGTTCAATTTGGAATAGTCATAGAGGTTTACAGCATGGAAACAGGCCCTTTGGCCCAACTTGTCCATGCCGCCCTTTCTTTAACTAAGCTAGTCCCAATTGCCTGCGTTTGGCCCATATCCCTCTGTACCCATCTTACCCAAAATGCAGAATGTTGAAGGTGAGCCCAACTAGTGAAGGATCTTTGGATTAAAACTGGTTTTGCATGGACAATGGGTTGTAACTTCCTTGGAGTGGCATTCAGCTTTGGATTGTTACTCCATCCTAATTACTCACACTAAATTTCTACCGTGCCTGTCTCGCCCAATCTTCTCATTCAGCCCGGGCAAGGGGCTGGTCCTTGAGTGGATCAGGTTCAGAGGTCGGGGCGGTCAGGTCAAGCCTGCAGGGGAAGTGTAGGATAGGGTCAGTTTGGAGGGGACTTTTGGGTCAGGTTGAGGAGAGAGTGGGATTGAGGGGGGGAAGAGACGCATGAGGATGGGAAAAGCCCGATGGATCTAATGTCCTTTTGGGAAGGAAATCTGCTGGCCTTACCTGGTCTGGCCTACATGTGACTCCAGAGCCACAGCAATGTGGTTGACTCTCAACCAGGGATGGGTAATAAATTCTGGCTAGCCAGTGATGCCTATGTCCCATGAATGAATAAATAAAGGTCAGCAGGGTAGAGAATACCATGAGGGGAGTGGCGAGTTGCGGGATGGAGATGTCCCCTGGGATAGTCAGGGATGTGGTTGGAATCCTCCAGGTGATCTGGGCAGAACGGTGGCACAGAGGTTAGCACTGCTGCCTCACAGTGCCAAGGACGCAGGTTCAATTCCAGCCTTAGGTGACTGTCTGTGTGGAGTTTTCACGTTCTCCCCGTGTCTGCGTGGGTTTCCTCCGGGTGCTGCAGTTTCCTCCCACAGTCCAAAGATGTGTGGGTTAGATAGATTGGCCATGCTAAATTGACCCTTAGTGTCCCAAGATATGTAGGTTATTTGGAGGGTAAATACCTGGGGTTTTGGGGGTAGGGTCTGGGCAGGATTGTTGTCAATGCAGGCTCAATGGGCCGAATGGCCTTCCTCTGCACTGTGGGGATTCTATGATTGGCTGGTGGTGGGGGGGGAAATCATAGAAATCATAGAAACCCTACAGTGCAGAAGGAGGCCATTCGGCCCATCGAGTCTGCACCGACCACAATCCCACCCAGGCCCTACCCCCACATATTTACCCGCGAATCCCTCTAACCTACGCATCTCAGGGGCAATTTTTAACCTGGCCAATCAACCTAACCCGCACATCTTTGGACTGTGGGAGGAAACTGGAGCACCCGGAGGAAACCCACGCAGACACGAGGAGAATGTGCAAACTCCACACAGACAGTGACCCGAGACGGGAATCGAACCCGGGACCCTGGAGCTGTGAAGCAGCAGTGCTAACCCACTGTGCTACCGTGCCGCCCCTTAAAAATGTAAACTGTGGAGTCTGTGCCAAGTCTGGGCAGGACTCTGCACAGACAGTGACCTGGCTTCATTCAGCCCACCAACGTCAGCTGCGTTTGAGTGAGTGCTTCCACCCACTGTTCCTGTCGATTGTACTGTTGCTCCGAGTAAAACAGCTCGAATCTGAATTAAACAGCTTTATCTTTCCTCCGTTGTGTAACAGGTGAATATCTGACTGGTTCACAAATCCCCTTTCCGTACCTTTCTGAGACTGAGCCTCCAAGGAAGTGATGAGAACCGCCTGAGTTACAGCAACCAACATCAGCCACATCTTCATTCTCAACATCTGCAGAGAGCGGGGAGGGGGGGGAGAGAAAGATACAACAAGCATTAATAAAAACATCACAACCCTGTTCCTGGACATGATCCTCCTACAATCAGCCCATCCTGTCAAACAGTCTTTTTCCTTCCAGCTCCCAACATTTGAATAACTAATAAAGAAAAGAAACTGAATAAAAGAAACTTCTCATTAATTATTCTTTTTTCCTCCTCCTGTTTTTCTGGCAGCTGCATCCAACACAAATTCCTGGAGTCTCCTGGACAATTCTGCAGAGTTAGCAACCTGCGCAGTTATAAAAGTGGAAAAGTGTACCCCGAGGGAGAGTAAACTGAACAGCTTCGTTTGACAGACGGAAAGGCCTCATTTCTAAGAACGTCTTTGGACATCCTCAGAACTGCCTGAGCGTTGCACAGACAACTGTTTACGTATGGAGTACAATTGCTGTTCTTGCCGGGCTGTCTATGGTATTTAAATCAGCTTCAAGTTGCTGCAGTTCTCTTTCTCCCTGTCCAGAGACAGGGCAAGTTCCGCTTTGTCATTGTGGGAGTCCAGGAGGGCATTCAGACTGTAGAAGAAAAGGTAAGGTCATCAAAAGAGGGCGGCACGCTGGCACAGTGGTTAGCACTGCTACCTCACAGCACCAGGACCCGGGTTCAATCCTTGACTTGGGTGATTGTTTGGAGTTTGCACGTTCTCCCCATATTGCATGAGTTTCCTCTGGGTGCTCTGGTTTCCTCCCACACTCCAAAGATGTGCAGGTTAAGTAGATTGGCCAAGCTAAATTTCCCTTTGGTGTCCAATGATGGGCAGGTTAGGTGGATTGGCCATGCTAAATTGCCCCTTAGTGTCCAAAGATGTGCAGGTTTGGTGGATTGGCCATGCTAAATTGCCCCTTAGCGCCCAAAGATGTGTAGGTTAGAGCGATTACCCATAATAAATGCTTAGGGTTACAGGGATGGGTGGGCCTGGATGGGATGCTCTTTCAGAGAGTCAGTGCAAACCCGATGGGCCGAATGGCCTCTTACTGCACTGTAGGGGCTCTATCGTTCTAAAAGATGATGCCAATTTAACTTAAATTTTACAATGTTGTAAGTAAAAGCAAAACTGAAGGAATTCCACAGTACAGAGGTGAGGTGACAGGGATGAATTAGTTAGATCAAGGACAGTTTCAGATGAAAGACCATCAACCAGGAATGTTAACTGTGTTCCTCTCTCCACAGACGTTGCCAATACTGTTTTCTATTTTTATTTCAGATTTCCAGCATCTGCAGTATTTTGCTTGCGGGTCCTATCTTTCTCTGTGGTGTAGCACACAACAGCAAGAGCCTGCATTTATATAGTGCCTTGTAACCTAAAACATCTTAATTTGTCTCTCAAGAAGCAAAATGTGGCCCCGGGACAAGGTGACCAAAAACTTGCTCAAAGAGATAGGTTTTAAGGAACGTCCAAAAGCAGGAGAAAGAGAAAGACACGGAGGATTTCCAGGGCCAGAGGACCTGGACAGCTGAAAGCACAGCCGCCAAAGGTGGAGCAGTTAAAATCGGGAATGCTCAAGAGGTCAGGATTGGAGGAGTGCAGAGACGTGAAAGAGTCCCTAACCCCATGCACCGTCCCCTTCCCAATTCACATGTGACATTAGAACACAGGAAATCAGGAGGCAGCACAGTGGCACAGTGGTTCGCACTGCTGCTTCACAGCGCCAGGGACCCGGGTTCGATTCCCGGCTTGGGTCGCAGTCTGTGTGGAGTTTGCACATTCTCCCCGTGTCTGCGTGGGTTTCCTCACACATTCTGAAAGACGTGCTGGTTAGGTGCAGTGACCCGAACAGGCACCGGAGTGTGGCGACTAGGTGAATTTCACAGTAACTTCATTGCAGTGTTAATTGAAGTATTACTTGTGACTAATAAATAAACTTTGCTTTACTTTAGGAATCGGCCTTTGGCCCCCTCGAGCCTGCTCCATCATTCAATAAGATCATAGTTGATCTGATGTGTCATTAACTCCACTGTCTGTCCATCCTATATGCCTCCTGACTTCCTGGCCAATCCAAAACCTGTTCGACTATATTCAATGGTAAGAAGTTTAACAACACCAGGTTATACCACATCATATATTCAATGGCCCAGCCTCCACTGCTTGCTGGGGGAGAGAATCCCAAATGCTAATGACCCTCCGTGATTGAAGACATTTCTTAAAATTCATAGAACAGAATCCCTACAGTGCAGAAGGAGGCCATTTGGCCCATCGAGTCTGCACCCACAACAATCCCACCCAGGCCCTATCCCCGTAACCCCACATATTTACCCTGCTAATCCCTCTAACCTACGCATCCCGGGACACTAAGGGGCAATTTAGAATGGCCAATGCACCTAACTCGCACACATCTTTGGACTGTGGGAGAAAACCGGAGCACCCGGAGGAAACCCACACAGACACGGGGGAGAACGTGCAGACTCCACACAGACAGTGACCCAAGCCGGGAATCGAACCCAGATCCCTGGTGTTGTGAGGCAGCAATGCGCGCCACCTTGCCACCCTAAATGGAAGACACCTTCTTTTGAAACTGTGATTTGATTTGATTTGATTTATTATTGTCACATGTATTAACATAGCGAAAAGTATTGTTTCTTGCATGCTATACAGACGAAGCATACCGTTCATAGAGAAAAATTCCCTCTCATTCTAGATTCCCCCCAACAAGGTGAAACATCCTTTCAGAATCTTGTCAATCCCACCAGAATGCATAGAACATAGAACAGTACAGCACAGAACAGGCCCTTCGGCCCACGATGTTGTGCCGAGCTTTATCTGAAACCAAGATCAAGCTATCCCACTCCCTATCATCCTGGCGTGCTCCATGTGCCTATCCAATAACCGCTTAAATGTTCCTAAAGTGTCTGACTCCACTATCACTGCAGGCAGTCCATTCCACACCCCAACCACTCTCTGCGTAAAGAACCTACCTCTGATATCCTTCCTGTATCTCCCACCATGAACCCTATAGTTATGCCCCCTTGTAATAGCTCCATCCACCCAAGGAAATAGTCTTTGAACGTTCACTCTATCTATCCCCTTCATCATTTTATAAACCTCTATTAAGTCTCCCCTCAGCCTCCTCCGCTCCAGAGAGAACAGCCCTAGCTCCCTCAACCTTTCCTCATAAGACCTACCCTCCAAACCAGGCAGCATCCTGGTAAATCTCCTCTGCACTCTTTCCAGCGCTTCCACATCCTTCTTATAGTGAGGTGACCAGAACTGCACACATTGTTTATGGCCCGTTCTCTCAGGGAGAGGATATATAAAAACCTCTAAATAATACATCCCTCTGGCATAACATGCCTTATGTGTAATTTGGAAAGCCTGTGATAGTAAAGTGTGGGGTTTGACACACCTTGATTGAAAGGAATGCGGCCTCAACTCTTTCTGTCTCACTCATCTAACGATTTACTGTCACTGATCTCATTCTTACCAACCCCGCGTTTGACCTCAACCCCATTTTATTGTTACTGGCACAACTTCATTTCCCTCAAGCGCAGTTCAAAGTGACATGAGCAAAGCTTCCTCTCTCCGTCAGCTCTGAGGATTTGGTATGAGTTACACGAGGAGAAACTGTCTCTACTGAGCAGGAGGGTTGGTAACCACAGGGCACAGGTTTAAAATGCTTGGCAAATGAGCCAAGCACGACGCAAGGAAATCTTTTTTATGCAGTGAGTTGTTGTGATCTGGAATGCGCTGCCTGGGGGATTGTTCGCGACGGATTGAATCGTAACTTTTAAAGAGGTGTTCATGGGGTGAAAACAAGGCTATGGGAAAAGAGTGGTTTTAATTGGATAATTTTACCAAAGGGCTAGCACGATGGGGCCAAATGACTTCTTTTGGTCTTCGATCTGCACTATGATTCGAGGTTGTGTTGGCCGGTGGACATCCGGATTTTAACGGGTACAAGGTTATGACACCTGTGTGGAGTTTGCACATTCTCCTCGTGTCTGCGTGGGTTTCCTCCGGGTGCTCCAGTTTCCTCCCACAGTCCAAAGATGTGCGGGTTAGGTTGATTGGCTATGCTAAAAATTGCCCCTGAGAGTCTTGAAATGCGTAGGTTAGAGGGATTAGTGGGTAAATATGTCGGGATATGGGGGTAGGGCCTGGGTGGGATTGTGGTCGGTGCAGACTCAATGGGCCGAATGGCCTCCTTCTGCACTGTAGGGTTTCTATGATTTCTATGATTTCTATGACACAAAACTGCCCATCGAGGCATGAGGTGCTGGCACATTATGAGCAGAAACCCCCCCAACTGCACCATCCCTTCCACTGCATCAGCTGGGGGGCCAATCTTGCCAATCTCCTTCCAATCCAACTCATCCTTCCCGCTGCTGACTGTGTGAACATTGTCGGTGGATAAGCTCTCTCCACATTTCTCTCCAGCATGTCCATTCACCGGGGAACAAGGCCCTTACCATCCATGAACTTACTGTGGGTGATGGCAGTGATGCCATGACCTTAGGACGGCACGGTGGCACAGTGGTTAGCACTGCTGCCTCACAGTGCCAGGGACCCTAAAAGCAGGGAAGTTGTTTCCACTGGCGGGTGAAACTAGAACTAGGGGGCATATGCTTAAAATAAGGGGGAGCAGATTTAGGACTGAGTTGAGGAGGAACTTCTTCACACAAAGGGTTGTGAATCTGTGGAATTCCCTGCCCAGTGAAGCAGTTGAGGTTATTTCATTGAATGTTTTTAAGGCAAGGATAGATACATTTTTGAACAGTAAAGGAATTAAGGGTTATGGTGAGCGGGCGGGTAAGTGGAGCTGAGTCCACGAAAAGATCAGCCATGATCTTATTGAATGGCGGAGCAGGCTCGAGGGGCCAGATGCCCTACTCCTGCTCCTAGTTCTTATGTTCTTATGTCCTATGGTCTTATGACCCAGGTTCAATTCCCAGCTTGAGTCACTGTTATGCCAGAGGGATGTATTATTTAGTGGTTTTATATATCCTCTACCTGAGAGAACGGGCCATAAATAATGAATTCCGAGGGGGATTGAGAGGTTAGATTCTGAAAGGATGTTTCACCTTGAGGGGGATCTAGTACGAGGGCTCACAGTTTCAACTGAAGGTGTCTTCCATTTCGGGTGGCACGGTGGTTAGCACTGCTGCCTCACAGCGCCAGGGACCCGGGTTCCATTCCCAGCTTGTCTGTGCGGAGTCAGCATGTTCTCCCCGTGTCTGCATGGGTTTCCTCCAGGTTCTCCAGTTTCCTCCCACAGTCTGAAAGACGTGCTGGTTAGGTGCATTGGCCATGCTAAATTCTCCCTCAGTGTACCCAAACAGATGCCGGAGTGTGGCGACGAGGGGATTGTCACATTTACTTCATTGCAGTGTTAATGTAAGCCTACTTGTTACACTAATAAATAAACTATGAACTTAGATGAGTGGTGGGGGAGGGGGAACAAGGGGATATGCTCAAAGAGGAGGGATCACCAGAGGAACAGGAGTGAGGTCAGGTTATAGTGCGAGTTGGTGATAAACTCCACACCATCACCCTGACGGTCTTGTCTGGACAAGTAGTCTGGCCAAATAGGCCTGGAGGGGAAAGGTGTCCTCACACTTTCACCAGGTTTCAGTTAATTACATTTATTTTTGATAGAAAAGGAAGTCAAGGGTTATGGGGAGCAGACAGGAGAGCGCAGTTGTGCCACACCCCGGTCAGCCATGATCTTACTGAACTGTCGAGCAGGCTCGAACAGCCTACTCCCCTGCTCCTCAGTCCCACCTTCCTGCGATAGGGAAGGAAAGTTTATTTGGAATGCCATTTTGACTTTGAGAAGACCCATTTTGGTATTGTGGTCGGGACAGAAACCTGATCGCAATGATTGAAACATTAGCGTGGGGTTTTCCGGCCGTGCTCTCCCCGAAAACCGGAAAATCCCACCCGAGGTGAATGGACTTTTCCATGGTCCGCCCCTCGCCCGGTATGATTCCCATTGTGGGCGAAATGGGAACATTCTTCACCCCATTGAGTCCTGGTAAAGATGGGCATGGATTAGGGTTGGTGGTGGGGGGGGGGGGGGGGGGGGGGGGGGCACCTTGAATATATTCAATGACCCAGCCTCCACTGACTCCTGGGGCAGAGAATTCCACAGACTCACGACCCTCAGAGAGAAAGAATTTCTCCTCACCTCTGTCTCAAAAGGGAGACCTCTGATTTTCAAACTGTGTCCCCCCTAGTTCTAGTCTCCCCCACAAGTGGAAACATCCTCCCGATGTCCAACGCTAATAAGTCCCCTCAGGATCCTATTTGTTTCAAAAAGATCACCTCTCGTTCTTCTAAACTCCAAGAGGTACAGGTCCAAACCTGTTCAACGTTTCTTCAGATGATAAGCCCTTAATCCCAAGAATGAGTCGAGTGAACCTTCTTTGAACTGCTTCTAACGGAATTATATCCTTTTGCAGGTAAAGAGACCAAAACTGTACGCAATACTCCAACGGTGGTCTCGGCAAGGCCGTGTGCAGCTGCAGTAAAACTTCCCGACTTTTATATTTTACATGGGGCGACATGGTGGCACAGTGGTTAGCACCGCTGCCTCATAGCACCAGGGACTCGGATTCCATGCTCAGCTTGTGTCACTGTCTGTGCGGAGTCTGCACATTCTCCCCTTGTCTGTGCAGGTTTCCTCCGGGTGCTCCGGTTTCCTCCCACAGTCTGAAAGACGTGCTGGTTAGGGTGCATTGGCCATGCTAAATTCTCCCTCAGTGTTCCCGAACAGGCGCCGGAGTGTGGCGACTAGGGGCTTTTCACAGTAACTTCATTGCAGTGTTAATGTAAGTCTACTTGCGACACTGATAAATAAACTTCAAACTTATTTCCTGCCTCCTGTAATAAAGACCAACTTTCCATTTGCCTTGCTACACCTGCGTACTAGCTTTGTGTGATTCACGTGCCAGGACACCCAGATCCCTTTGTACCTCAGAAAGTTCTGCAATCTCTCTCCATTTAAATCATATACTGCATTTCTATTCTTCCTCCCAGAATGGACAAGGTTACATTTATCCACGTTACAGCCCACCGGCCAAACCTTTGCCCACTCACTTAACCATGGGTATTCTCCTGCAGACTCGCTACCCCCTCTTGACAACTTATTTTTTTACTTATCTCAGTGTGATGTACAAACTTAGCTACCATACATGCGGTTCCTCCATCCCAGGCAGGAGTGAGGGGTCCCGTGGAGCAGGATTGAGGCCCATGGAGAGGGGGCAGGGGTGGAGGGAGGGGGGGTTTAAGTCTTGCTCCATACAATAGTTAGCCAAAGGTTTTAATTCTTCAAACTTTTTCTGGGTAAATATTGATGGGACGCAGTCGGAACTATCCGAAGTTTGCGATGTAAGTCACATGTTCGGATGGTTCCCAATGCAGAGGTTTGCACTTAGTTGGCCACTTAACGGATGCAAGTCAAAGCGAGGCAGTAAGGTCAACCATGGGCCTTCCCGCCCAGTGCTCACTCCCAGGGGAGGCAGGAAGAGGTCAGGTATCAGTCCTGATGTCAACCCGCCAAACTTTCAGGCCGCTGGCCCACCTCAGGCATGGTAGTACAGTGGTTAGCACTGCTGCCACACAGTGCCAGGTACACAGGTTCGATTCCGGCCTTGGGTGACTGTGCGGAGTTTGCATGTTTTCCCCGTGTCTGTGTGGGTTTCCTCCAGATACTCCAGTTTCCACCCACAGTCCAAAGATGTGCGGGTTAGGTGAATTGACCATGCTAAATTACCCCTTAGTGTCAAGAGCACTACTGGGATAAATACGTGAGGTTATGGGGATAGGGCCTGGGTGGGGTTGTTGTCGGTGCAGACTCGATGGGCTGAATGGCCTCCTTCTGCACTGTAGGAATTCTATGATCTCCTTCCTCACCTCCTGACCTCCTGTGGGGGCAGAAGATTCCGGCCTACAACATACAAACAACATGAAGTCCATCACGCAAACCAGCCTCCCATCCATTGACACTGTCTATCATTCCCGCTGCCTCGGAAAAGCAGCCAGCATAATTAAGGACCCCAGGCACCCCGGACATTCTCTCTTCCACCTTCTTGCGTCGGGAAAAAGATACAAAAGTCTGAGGTCACGTACCATCCGACTCAAGAACAGCTTCTTCTCTGCTGCTGTCAGACTTTTGAATGGACCTACCTTGCACTAAGTTGATCTTTCACTCCACCCTAGCTATGATTGTAACACTACATTCTGCACTCTCTCCTTTCCTTCTCTATGAACGGTATGCTTTGTCTATACAGTGTGCAAGAAACAATACTTTTCACTGTATGTTAATACATGTGACAATAATAAATCAAATCGAAAAGGTTCTGACTTAAGCCCCTGCCAGTGCAGCGAGGTAAAGATCCGTGTATCCTTGGAGGTGTCAATCAGCCCCATGGCAGCACCAGGAACAGGAATTAGAACCAGAGTTGGTGAACTAAGAAGGCGCAGCAAAAGAACACCGGCAAGGATCAGCAGTTAAACCAAGGTCACGTCAGCTCTCCCAAGCGAACAAAAGAACCCTCACATCGAGGAAGGACACCCCAGTCTCCTGCGCCAATATTTCTCCAACTTATTCAGTCTTGTATCTGAGTAATGTTTGTGGGAGCTTGCTGTGCACGGATTGGTTGCTGTGTTTCCCACATTGCAACAGTGAGCCCATTCTAAAGTACTCCATTGGCTGTGATGTATTTTGGGACATCCTGTAATCACGGGAGACGCTTTATAAATACAAGTTGCTTTTATTTTTTAAGTGACTGACCGAGCGCTCCAAATGGAAGCAAAACACAACCAACTTTCCAGTGTAGCATTCCCAGAATGAAACAGGCCGAAAAACGCATTCACGGCCAATTTACCAAGTTCAGTTCAATTTGGAACCGACCTTTGCATTGAAAAAGGAACAACGTTGCAGTTTTGAAACTGCACCAGTTAAAAGCATGATGTGGAGATGCCGGCATTGGACTGGGGTGGTGTGGTGGACTTCAGTTGCGCCTTTGTCCTGCCTGGACCACCGTTGTGTGTTTGTCATGCCTGGACACATCCCCTGCCGGCTCCTCCCCTTGTCACCTTGTATAAAGGTGGCTGTTTCCTCCCCCTTGTTCAGTTCGGGTCGGTTATCTGTTGGGATGTGCTCCTAGTTCTGTAATGAATGAAAGCCTACAGTTGTATTGGCACACAAGTAGTCTTTTGCCTAATTGATAGCGCATCAGGTGGGCACAGTAAGGAGTTACACAACATCAGGTTAAAGTCCAACAGGTTTATTTGGAATCATGAGCTTTCGGAGCGCTGCTCCTTCATCAAGTGAATCAGTTCGTTAAAACCGCACAGTGGTTAGCACTGCTGCTTCACAGCGCCAGGGGCCCGGGTTCCATTCCCAGCTTGGGTCACTGTCTGTGCAGAGTTTGCACGTTCTCCCCATGTCAGCGTGGGTTTCCTCCGGTTTCCTTCCACAGTCCGAAAGACGTGCTTGTTAGGTGCTATTGGCCATGCTAAATTCTACCTCAGTGTATCCAAACAGGTGCCGGAGTGTGGCGACTAAGGGATTTTCACAATAACTTCATTGCAGTGTTAATGTAAGCCTACTTGTGACACTAATAAATAAACCTTTTAAACTCTCTGAGGGCAGGTAAAAGCTTCTTCAAACCTCATCTACAATGACAAAGTACAGCTCCAGAACCAGCACATCTGCAAAGTTTAAACTATCTCCACATCTAGATCCAGTTAAATTTGAGATGTTGGGGAAACTGAGCGAGTAGAATCAATCGATGTGTTTAAAAATGATGGGCACCAGGGCATAAACATCACAGCACCTTTACAGTGCGTCTGCACAATATCTCCAAACTCTACATTCATATCATTGCCCCACAGGCTCAGGGCACACAGACACAGTGAGAATGTGCTCCCCAGAATATTGATGGCATGGGTTATGGCCCCCACCCATTCTCCAACAGCATCAGCTACTTACATTGCTGTAGCGCCTTTTGCATAATAGAATATCCTGAAGCACTGCCCCCTGGAGTTGTCTCTCCACAGGGAGGTCAGACCCCCAGCAATACAGCTACAGGAAGGAGGCTTCCCCTGAATTCACCCCAGCCACAACGGGGATCAAACGGGGGAGTCTTGTTGGAGGAGCTGGTGTGGGGAGGGAGCATCCGGGAGGGGGTAGACCTTTGATGGGGGATGTGGGTGGGAGGGCATCAGGAGGCCACCAGGAGAAAGTTACTATCCCCCCAGCCTCACCACTCTTACCACCAGCCTGCAGCCTGTTGGCTGGTGACCATAACTCTCTGCCCAGAGAGTGCTGGTGGTACCAATCTAATCCACATCCAGCCAACGCAGCCCCACGAGTTGTCCAGGTTGCCGTGGCAACATTTTTACACGCACCTGGTAGGCCAGAGCTATGGATAGTGATGGGAGAGGCTACACTTTCTGACCAGGAATCTCACCCACTCGGCCTATCTGTCATTGGCATGTGTTGGAAAGGTTTACACGTTAACACTCAACCTGTTTGGACGAGCTATGAATGCACCTTCCTGCAGTTGGATTAGAACCCGGAGCTTCTGGTCCAAAAACAGGGATAATGGGTGGCACGGTGGCACAGTGGTTAGCACTGCTGCTTCACAGCACCAGGGATCCGGGTTCGATTCCCGGCTTGGGTCACTGTCTGTGTGGAGTCTGTACATTCTCCTCGTGTCTGCGTGGGTTTCCTCCGGGCGCTCCAATTTCCTCCTACAGTCCGAAAGACGTGGTGGTTAGGTGCTATTGGCCATGCTAAATTCTCTCTCAGTGTACCCGAACAGGCGCCGGAGTGTGGCGACAAGGGGATTAATGTAAGCCTACTTGTGGCACTAATAAATAAACTTTAATGCTACCCACTGCACCACAAAACCTCTCGGAGAATCTTCATGGAAGTGTCAACAGACAAATGGTGACACAAGGCCAAAAGAGGAGCCAATAAGAAGACAAAAAAGTGGGTTTTAATGAGGGTTTAAAATCTAAAATAGTTTAGAATCCAATCTGATCTGTGTTTGCTTACGGAGTGGATGGCCTCGCCGTTTCTCACGCTGAACCTCCTTGGCCACAGTTTTGCCACTCATGTAACTTATGGTTACATGGATACTCAACGAGACCTTGGTGTCCTCGTGCATCAGTCGCTGAAAGTAAGCGTGCAGGTACAGCACGCAGTAAAGAAGGCAAATGGTATGTTGGCCTTCATAGCGAGAGGATTTGAGTACAGGGATGGGGATGTTTTGCTGCAATTGTATAGGGCGTTGGTGAGGCCACACCTGGAGTATTGTGTGCAGTTTTGGTGTCCTTATCTGAGGAAGGATGTCCTTGCTATAGAGAGGGTACAGCGAAAGTTTACCAGGCTGATTCCTGGGATGGCAGGTCTGTCATATGAGGAGAGATTAAGTCGGTTAGGATTATATTCACTGGAGTTTATAGGAGTGAGTGGGGATCTCATAGAAACTTATAAAATTCCAACAGGGTTAGGCAGATTCAGAAAGAATGTTCCCAATGGTGGGGGAGTCCAGAACTATTGGTCATAGTTTGAGGATAAGGGGTAAACCATTTAGGACGGAGGTGAGGAGAAATTTCTTTACCAGGGAGTGGTGAACGTGTGGAATTCACGACCACAGAATGTAGTTGAGGCCAAAACAATGTCTGATTTCAAGAAGAAATTAGATATTGCTCTTGGGACTAAAGGGATCAAGGGATATGGGAGGAAGGTGGGGGATCAGGATATTGAATTTGATGATCAGCCATGATCAAGGTGAATGGTGGAGCAGGTTCGAAGGGCCAAATGGCCTCCTCCTGCTTCTAGTTTCTATATTTCTATGTTTCAACATCATTTTGCAACATTCTCTCCAGGGACTTGAACCCACAATCTATTGAGGCTGAAACTCCCAGTGTGGCACTATCAGAGATGGGCAATAAAGGACCCCATG
This sequence comes from Mustelus asterias, assembly GCF_964213995.1. Taxonomy (NCBI): domain Eukaryota; kingdom Metazoa; phylum Chordata; class Chondrichthyes; order Carcharhiniformes; family Triakidae; genus Mustelus; species Mustelus asterias. The sequence goes on along the minus strand of NC_135803.1, from coordinate 151,890,484 downwards.
GCAGCATATGAAGAAGGGCAGAGGACTTCTCACTCAGTGTGCCGGCCAACATTCAGCCCCGAGGCAACACCATCTGACGGTCAAATGTGGGGTCTGACCTCAGGATGTCCCAAAGGTCTTTACCATCAATGAAGAACTTTTTGAAGTGCAGCTGCTGTTGTAATGCAAGAAACGCAGCAGTCAATTAGCGCACAGCAAGCTCCCACAATGTGATCCATCAATTTGTTCAGTGATGCTGATTGAGGAATAACTATTGCCCAGGCCACCTGGGAGAAATCCTCTGGGCGCCATCTTACTGCCCGTTCATGCCCCACTCCCTCTGCAGCGAAGTCGGAGAATTTGGCAGCCAGCCAAATCTCCGTTCACTGCGGCAGGATGGGAAAATCCCACCGACATGAACGGTGGTAAGATTCCGGCTTTTCTTTTTCCAGAATAGTGACACAGGAGGCAGGATTTTCCGGCCGCGCTCGCCCCAAGGCTGGAAAATCCCATCCGAGGTCAACGGAACCTTTGCATGATCCATGAGTTGGACGATCAGCCATGATGGTGATGAATGGCGGAGCAGGCTCAAAGGGCCAAATGGCCTCTTCCTGCTCCTATCTTCTAGGTTTCTATGTCTGACCCGCTACCATTCCTGTGGCAGGCGGGACTGGAAGACTGCACCCTGGGACTCTTACGTACACCTAATAGGGCAGAGGGCCTTGAATAATGTCTTATTCGAAAGATGGCACCTCCGACAGTGCAACACTCCCTCAGCGCTGTCACTTGCTCTTAAACCTCCGAAGTGGGGTTTAAACCTATAACCCATGAACTCAAGAGTGCTAGCCACTGAACCACGGCCCCTGCAAAGCTGCGGAAAGGCTATTTTCTCCCAGTAGAAATGAGGCACTCATCCAAGCAGAAACAAAAAGGGGAACACAGCAGGGAAAACTCTCCCGTTTACAGGGATGAAGGCAGCTTTTGAAAGATCCCCGCAAAAACACATCAGAAAAACAAATTGTCCAACTGCGCTGTTGCCAAAATGTTCAGCCTCGCCTCACATCACAGCACTCGCTTCTTCTATGAAGGCTTAAATAAACAGTTAACCCCCGACTGCCTCTGCAGAGGCGTTTAGGGATTGAAGCAAGGTTGCTTCCACAAAGGCCGTGTCTTGTGTTTTGGAACCAGAGATGAGAAATTGCTGGACACCTTTAATAGGCAGGTCGATAATACTGGCTCAGCTCCAAGCACCGCAGACACTCCCCTGCTCATATTGCAGAGCAGATTCCACAACAGCTATGTTAACATACAAATAACTGCACTAATTTCATGTTGAACCTCATCCCTCGTTATCTCTTAATCTCCTCCAGATCTACAGTTCCAGCCCCCCTTCCCCTTCCAACACTCTTTCTGTCCCTCCGACTCGAGCCCTTGGGCCAACCGCACTTTGGCTCGAAGACAGCATAAATACTAGTGTGGCCTGGTTGGGATGGATAGCCTGTTTCTTATAAGTTCATAAGATAGAGGAGCAGAATTAGACCATTCGGCCCATCGAGTCCGCTCCCCCATTCGATCATGGCTGATATGCTTCTCATCCCCATTTTCCTGTCTTCTCCCCATAATCCTTCAACCCATTACTGATTAAAAATCTGTCTAACTCCTCCTTAAATTTACTCACTGTCCCAGCATCCACCGCACTTTGGGGCAGCGAATTCCACAGATTCACAACCTTTTGGGAGAAGTAGTTTCTCCTCAACTCTGTTTTAAATTTGCTACCATTTACCCTAAGACTATGACCTCTCATCCCAGAGTGCCCCACAAGAGGAAGCATCTGCTCCAAGTCTACTTTATCCACACCTTTTATCACCTTGTATACCACAATTTGATCTCCCCTCATTCTTCTAAATTCCAGAGAGTATCGGCCTAAACTGCTCAATCTCTCTTCATACGATAAACCCCTCATCTCTGGAATCAATCTAGTGAATTTCCTCTGAACTGCTACCAAATATCTTTGCATCTTGCCACATCCTAATGATGTTAGGGGTTGTGAGTTTTAAACAAAAAGAAAAAGATGTGGTTTGCACACGGAGATTCACAGTAACACACATTGTAAGAGTTGTTCTCGGCACAGAACAGAAACGGAAACTAAGACAGAAGCTTGAGAAACACCCCAATAACTTCATCATCAAACCATGTGACGGGCTCCTACAGCAATCATGCAACCACTTAAATATATAACATTTCTTATATATGTAAAGGCTGGATTATGGTGAGTTGATATCTGCCATATTTGAATCTTTTTTGCACTGGCTGCAATACATCAAAACAGAAGAATATAAACCACTAATGCTGCTCTAACGCAAAAACACAATGCACGTCTGTTGACAGGAGGTGAGAGATGAACTTAGATGGGATTATGTGTCTCACCACCCCATGCCCCCCGCCCCCACCATCCCACCTCCCCATACAATGGGCAGAATCCTCTGCACTCACGGGTGTGCAGCATTGGAGGCGTGAAGGATATGTAATTAGTTGGGATAGTGGAATATCGGAACTCCATCACCGTGCCACCTCCGCCAAAGTTAAGTTCTGGACAGGGAGGGCCCATAGTCAACCTTCCAGCCCTGCCGTCTATTGAGGTCCTTAAGTGGCCGATTAATGGCCATTTAATGGTGACACTTGGTTGTCGCTGGTATTAACCCGATGAAAGGAGGCACCTGTCACCAACACGCCTGCAAAACTGATAAAGCCGCATATAATCATAGAATCCCTAGAGTGCAGCAGGAGGCCATTCGGCCCATCAAACCTGCACCAATCACAATCCCACCCAGGCTCTATCCCCATAAACCCACAGATTTACTCTGCTAATCCCCTGACACTAAGGGACAAGTTAGCATGGCCAATCCAGTTAACCCGTCCATCTTTCAGACTGTGGGAGGAAACGGGAGCACCCGGAGGAAATCTGCACAAACACGGGGAGAATGTGCAAACTCCACACAGACAGTGGCCCAAGCTGGGAATTGAACCCGGGTCCCTGGCAGTGCTAACCACTGTGCCACTGTGCTGCCCTAAAACTGTATAGTCAGCTTGTCATCTCTAGGGATGGGTGCCCCGTGGTCAAAGATATTCAAGGCCTGATTGAAGAGCTGGACAATAGGTAGAGAAGGTAATTTGAGAGCCACCCCCCCTAACCTTGCAGCTGCCCTTTGCTGCATCGCTCTACATGTGACCCCTTCCCCCATCCAACTGTAAACCCTACACAGCCCCAACCCCTGCCCCACTCCCCCCACATTTCTTGACTGCGACATAGGTCACTCCGCGATGCTGGAACTCCTGGTGCCTGTCATTCCAGCAGCAGCCACATCCTTCCCAGTGGCGCTGTTGAGCATGGGAGCCACTGATTCTGATTGGCCGGCAGCTCTCAGTTGGCGACATCTCCGCACACGGGGTCTTGATTCCATGGGGAAGGCTCGAAGCTGGCCTCATCACTGCCCGATTGGCTTGTAATTTGGTGGGAGGGCTTTCCTGAAAAGAGGCAGCGCAGGTCTCTCATGGGCAAGCACTATCCACCCCCTCCCCCGGTAGCTCAACAAGATTCTGTCCAATGGCTGAATGATTTGCCAACACTCACCATCCAGGCTCACTCACAAAGAAGGCGCGGAACAAACGGGAGGACTGAAAGCTGGATTCATAGCCCTAGAGGAGTTCATTGCCAGAATTTTACCGCCCCACCCGTCACGGGAATCAGAGTGGCTGTGGGGCGGACAATGGGAAGGTCCGTTGACCTCGGGCAGGATTTTACGGTTTCGGGGAAGCGAAGCTGTAAAATCCCGCCCCCCCCTGTCCGAAAGAGAAAGGGAGAACCTCAAGGCGGAAAGGAAGATCCCTGGAATTCCCTTCCTAACAGCACTGCGGGTGTACCTACATCACACGGACTGCAGCCGTTCAAGGCGGCGGCTCACCTTAATCTTGCTGAAGTGTAATTAGGAATGGGGAGAAAATGCTGGGCGAGTTGGCGACACCCACATCCCCTGGATGTATAAATTGTAAAAGCCACAAGGGAAATTGTGCGTTTTAACACTGGAATCATAATACACAATTCCTACAAAATAAATGCCTCAAACAGGTTTCCGAATCTGTCCAGCGCCGAGAGCATCTGCTTTCAATTAAATTATCATTAATTCAACAGATTACTTTCCATTTTCCATCCATGGTGAGTTATCGCTTATCCGAGTGGAGTGTAAATTAACCCCAGAACAGGCAAACTGTTACATGAATCTGTTACCAAAAAGACCCCCCATTTCGCAATGTCCTTCTGCTTAAAGGAAACTAGTTCGACAACTTCTCCTGTTCGGACTGCCACTCAGCCAATAACAGTCAGCAAGCTTCAAGAGAAATCCTTTTGATTTTGATTTGATTTATTATTGTCACATATATTAGTACAGTAAGGAGTCTAACAACACCTGGTGGCGTTTGCTACCAAATAAACCTGTTGGACTTTAACCTGGTGTTGTTAGACTCCTTACTGTGTTTACCCCAGTCCAACGCTGGCATCACCACAACATGTATTAGTATACAGTGAAAAGTATTGTTTCTTCCACGCAATACAGATGAGGCATACCGTTCACAGAGAAAGAAACAAGAGAGTGCAGAATGTAGTGTTACAGTCATAGGTAGCGCCAGGGACCAGGGTTCAATTCTGGCCTCAGGTCACTATCTGTGTGGAGTCTGTACGTTCTCCCTGTGTCTGCGTGGGTTTCCTCTGGGTGCTCCAGTTTCCTCCCACACTCCAAAGATGTGTGGCCATGCCCATAGTGTCAGGGAGATTAGAAGGGTAAATGTGTGGGGTTACGGGGTAGGACCTGGGTAGAATTGTTGTCAGTGCAGACTCGATGGGCCAAATGGCCACCTTCTGCACTGTAGATTCTATGGTAAACTACACCAATACTGGCCCAGACTGTTCATTTCAGACTGAATTATACTGTAAAACTTCAGCAAAGGTTGGTTATAAAGTTATCAGATGACTAAGAATCACTCAGCCATACCCCCATTAAACCTTCTCAACACCTCTCTCCACTCCACTTAAAATCCAATTATAGAGTCATAGATGTTTACAGCATGGAAACAGGCCCTTCGGCCTTTTTTCTTAAAAACCCCTAAGCTAATCCCAATTGCCCGCATTTGGCCCATATCCCTCTATACCCATCGTACCCATGTAACTATCTAAATGCTTTTTAAAAGATAAAATTGTATCCGCCTCTACTACTGCCTCTGGCAGCTTGTTCCAGACACTCACCACTCTCTGTGTGAAAAAACTGCCCCTCTGGACACTTTTGTATCTCTCCCCTCTCACCTTAAACCTATGCCCTCTAGTTTTAGACTCCCCTACCTTTGAGAAAAGATATTGACTATCTACCTTGTCTATGCCCCTCATTATTTTATGGACCTCTATAAGGTTACCCTCAGCCTCCTACGCTCCAGAGCAAAAAGTCCCAGTCTATTCAGCGTCTCCTTATAACTCAATCCATCAAGTCCCGGTAGCATCCTAGTAAATCTTTTCTGCACTCTTTCCAGTTTAATAATATCCTTTCTATAATAGGGTGACCAGAACTACACACAGTATTCCAAGTGTGGCCTTACCAATGTCTTGTACAACTTCAACAAGACGTCCCAACTCCTGTATTCAATGTTCTGACCGATGAAACCAAGCATGCCGAATGCCTTCTTCACCACTCTGTCCACCTGTGACTCCACTTTCAAGGAGCTATTAACATGTACCCCTAGATCTCTTTGTTCTGTAACTCTCCCCAACGCCCTACCATTAACTGAGTAAGTCCTGCCCTGGTTCAATCTAACAAACTGCATCACCTCGCATTTGTCTAAATTAAACTCCATCTGCCATTCGTCAGCCCATTGGCCCAATTGATCAAGATCCCGTTGCAATTGGAGATAACTTTCTTCACTGTCCACTATGCCACCAATCTTGGTGTCATCTGCAAACTTACTAACCATGCCCCCTATATTCTCATCCAAATCATTAATATAAATCACAAATAACAGTGGACCCAGCACTGATCCCTGAGGCACACTGCTGGTCACAGGCCTCCAGTTTGAAAAACAAATCTCTCCAACCACCCTCTGTCTTCTGTCAAGAAGCCAATTTTGTATCCATTTAGATACCTCACCCTGGATCCCGTGAGATTTAACTTTATCCAACAACCTACCATGCGGTACCTTAATCCTTCAGTCTACCCATCTTCTCTGGTTCAAAGTTCATTTTTAATTTACCCGTTCATGTGATGTGGGCATCACTGGCAAGGTTAGTCTTTGTTGTCCATCCCTAATTGCCTTTAAACTGAGCATATTACTCGGGCAGATGAGAGTCAACCCCATTGCTGTGGCTCTGGAGTCACATGTAGGCCAGATCAGGTAAGGACAGCAGATTTCCTTCCCTAAAGGACATTAGTGAACCAGATGGGTTTTTCTGACAATCGGCAATGGTTTCACGGTCATCAGTAGATTCTTAATTCCAGATTTTTCTTTATTGAATTCAAATTTCACCATCTGCCGTGGTGGGATTTGAACCCAGGTCCCCAGAAGATTAGCTGAGTTTCTGGATTAATAGACTAACGATAATCGCCACTGGCCTAGTGGACATCTCACCCACATCTGCGCCCCCACATTATGGGGAATGGGTCGGGGGTGGGCGAGAAGGGAATGGACTAGCCGGCCAAAATATTTAACAGGCCCCCACTACCCCCCTCCACAACCTGTCCGGCTGGAGGGCGGGCCAGAAATCCCGCCCTAACCGTACCCCCACATTAGCTCAAAATCATTAAATTCCATACACACGGCAAGTTGCTTTTCAAATCCCATCCAGTTCTCTGTCTCAAACATGAAAACGATGAATAAAGTTTCACATCCGACACAAACTGTCCAACCTCCCATCAATCCAGCGCAGTCGAGTGATTCATGTCCTCTGTGGAAATGTTCCGAGTTTGAATAAAACTCAAGTCCCCGGGGTGGGTGTCAGATTAGCTACTGTTCCAGTCTCTCAGAGTTAGAACGTTAGGAGTTCAAAAGAAATTTTAAAAAAGGAATTTGTATTTACGCAGCAACTTTTACAACCTCAGGACATCACAGAGCATTTCACAACTAAGGGCTTTTGAAATATTGTCACAGAGACAAGATTAACAACTGCACAATCTCCAATCACACTCAATATAGTGTTGATGTCACGCTGTAATGTTACTGCCCGAACCCAAGTTCTCTCCTCATCTAACGTTCTTTCAGCCAAAGTGCAGCCATTCCACCCAACACGCATGCTTCCCTGTTAACACTGATTCCCTTTGCCAATGCAGACACCTTCCAATCTGCGCCCTCTTTGCCAACACTCACTCCCCACCAATGGTCACAGCCCCTCTGCCAACACTCACACCCCTCCGCCAACACTCACACCCCCTCCGCCAACACTCACCCTGTCCGCAAACGCTCCCTCCCTCCCTCACCAACATACACACCAAACCAACATTCACACGCTCCCCAACTCACACCCTTCCGCCAACACTCACCCGCTCCGTCAATCCTCATTCAACACACACATATCCTCTTTCTGCCCTCACCCCTTCCGCTCATGCTTACCCCATCCCATAAGAGGACACTAGTGACCATGGGCATTCCCTTGGAGTGTTCCATGATTATGCTTGACAAAGTACGACAGTGGTCACTGTCTGTGTGGGGTCGGCACATTCATCCCGTGTCTGCATGGGATAGGGCTGGGGTGGACCTGGGTAAGATACTCTGTTGGACAGTCGGTGCAGACTTGATGGACCGAATGGCCTCCTTCTGCATTGTAGGGATTCTATGAATCTTAGCATCGGGTGTAACAGGTTCAGTTAGGGTGGGAGGCATGGTGGCGCAGTGGTTAGCACTGCTGCTTCACAGTGCCAGGGACCTGGGTTCGATTCCTGGCTTGGGTCACTGTCTGTGTGGAGTTTGCACATTCTCCCCGTGTCTGCATGAGTTTCCTCCCACAGTCTGAAAGGTGTGCTGGTTAGGTGCATTGACCATGCTAAATTGCCCCAGGGGGATGAGTGAAGTGGGGTTATGGGGATGTGACCTGGGTGGGATTGTTGGTAGTGCAGGCCTGATGGGCAGAATGGCCTCCTTCTGCCCTATAGGGATTCTACTATTCAATGCAGACTCCAATGTGGGCATAGGCTAAAGAAAATCATTAGTCTCATTTCAAATGTGTTTGAATTATTTTTGTTTTTTCACAGTTTATTGCCACAGAAAATCAACGGGAGAAACACAGGGTTTCTTTTTAGCAAGATGCTGACACAAGGGGATAAAGTATTAACAGCAAGCGTGGAGAGTTCACAAGGATGATCGTATTAGCAGAATCAGTCAGGAGGATCTGTCATCAGCTGCAAAGCCAACAGGAAGACTAATAGTTTCCTGTTTTATCTCCCAAAAGGTCCATCTCTTCACAAGAGCAGAAGTATCTCGCCGGGACACTCGGTCTGAATGCTTTATCAGACAAACCCCAGCGAGGTGACACATACCAGGGAGACTATGTCATCGCAATCAGATGAGGGCAGCCCCGTTACATGACAGGAATACAACAGCTGCGAAATTCAGAGAATCGTGGAATGTTCTAGCACAGGAGGTCATTCAGTCCGTCAGGCCTGTTGGCTCTTCGGAATAGCGGGCATGTTCGGATCCATTTCCCTGTTCTTTTGTCTGTAATCCTTCATGTTCTCCAAACGCCTGTCCTAATCCCTTTTCAAATAAGTAATGGAATCAGCCACGTTCTCCTCCAACTCGATTTTCAAGTTTGCTGATGACATCACCGTAGTGGGTCAGATCTCAAAACAATGATGAGACAGGATACGGGAATGAGATAGAGAATCTGGTGAACTGGTGCAGCAACAATAATCTCTCCCTCAATGTCAACAAAACAAAGGAGATAGTCATCGATTCAAGCGTAGTGGAGGGCATGCCCCCATCTACAACAATGGGGATGAAGTAGAAATGTTCGAGAGCTTCAAGTTTGTAGGTGTCCAGATCACCAACAACCTGTCCTGGTCCCCCCATGCCGACACTATAGTTAAGAAAGCCCACCAATGCCTCTACTTTCTCAGAAGACCAAGGAAATTCGGTATGTCTGCTACAACTCTCACCAACTTTCACAGATGCACCATAGAAAGCATTCTTTCTGGTTGTATCACAGCTTGGTATGGCTCCTGCTCTGCCCAAGACTGCAAGAAACTACAAAGGGTCATAAATGTAGCCCAATCCATCACGCAAACCAGCCTCCCATCCATTGACTCTGTCTACACTTCCCGTTGCCTCGGAAAAGCAGCCAGCATAATTAAGGACCCCACGCACCCCTGACATTCTCTCTTCCACTTTCTTCCATCGGGTAAAAGGTATAAATGTCTGAGGACACGTACCCAACCGACTCAAGAACAACTTCTTCCCTGCTGCCATCGGACTTTTGAATGGACCTACCTCGTATTAAGCTGATCTTTCTCTACACCCTAGCTATGACTGAAACACTACATTCTGCACCCTCTCCTTTCCTTCTCTATGAATGGTATGCTTTGTCTGTATAGCGCACAAGAAACAATACTTTTCACTGTATGTTAAAACATGTGACAATAATAAATCAAGTCAAATCAAACCCTGGGATGGAGCAGTCTGGATCCTGACAATTTGGTGAAAAGAGTTGTCATCCCTTCTCTTCTGTTGATTATTTTGAGCCAATGGCCTTTAGTTAACAGCCCACCCAAAGGGAATAAATTATTAATCGTCTTTCTTGATAATACAGAACTTGGGTGTTGCTGAAGAGAGACATGTCGAAGCTTTTCATCTTGTACTCATCAGGACACTTCGCAAGAATACTGAATGGAAGGGGAAAGTAATGTTGTTTTATGTACCTCACATTGGTATTCTTGCAATGAGCGCATGATAAAAAGCTGCCACACGTCTCTCTTCAGCAATACTCAGGAATGCCTTTTCTCCAATGACCTCTCAACAGCTTCAAAACCTTCGTTAAATCACCCTTTAATCTTCTCTGCCCCAACCCCCTCCTCAGAGATAATAACAACTTCCCCACAATCTGTCATGCTCAGTATAAACTGGCACCAAATAGAATACCAATGGCAGAAGGGGGCCATTCGGCCCATCGAGTCTGCACCAACAAAAATCCCACCCTAGCCCGATAACCCCCCGACATATTTACCCTGCTAACTGCCCCCCACCCCCGACACTAAGAGGCAATTTAGCATGGCCAATCCACCTAATCTGCACATCTTTGAAGAGTGGGAGGAATCCGGAGTACCCGGAGGAAACCCACACAGACACGGGGAGAATGTGCAGACTCCATGTAATAAGTCTTTGGAGGCAGAAGTCCCTTCACCAAAATCCCTTTATTTACAAACTCTAACAGCAGTACACAGAGTGCTAGCAGTTCACTGTCTATCTCTGGGGGTGTCAGAGGAACTGACACTCACGGTTAACTAAAAGGCAAAGACTCCCTGATTAGCCCATCAATTGGATCCTTAATCAGGGACATCTTTAGTTGGATCCTTAATCAGGGAATTCCTATTCCAATAGGCCAACCTCAATGGCCTGATTGAAGCCAAAACACTCCACACAGGCAGTCACCCAAGGCCGGAGTTGAACCCGGGTCCCTGGTGCTGTGAGGCACTTGTACGAGCAAAGGAAATTGTGCTCATCGCTACACCAAACTCCATTTAAAATAATCAGTCAAGCTCAAAATGTGACTCAGTTGTTGTTGCAAGAAGCGATGCACTTTCACACACAAGGACCAGCTCCCCACAAACAGAAGCTAGATAAGCGAAATGCTACTGAGCTTTAACTCCCGGAATTCCCATTCCTAAACCTCTCTCTCCTCCTTTAAGATGTTCCTATCTCTTTGACCAAGCTTTTGGTTAATTTTCCTAATTGCTGCATATTGTATTAAGGTGAACTAACCCTGGCCTCACAGCGCCAGGGACCCGGGTTCAATTCCGGCCTCGGGTCACTGTCTGTGTGGAGTTTGCACATTCTCCCCGTGTCTGTGTGGGCTTTCCTCCGGGTGCTCCGGTTTCCTTCCACGGTTCAAAGATGTGCAGGTTAGGTGGATTGGCCATGATAAATTGCCCCTTAGTATCAGGGGAATTAGATGGGTAAATATGTGGAGTTACGGGGATAGGGCCTGGGTGGGATTGTTGTTGGTGCAGACTCAATGGGCCGAATGGCCTCCTTCTGCAGTGTAAATTCTATGATAACACATGCAAGCAGCCATTACTGAACGTATTTGATTTGCACCTCCCCACCAGGGAGGGCAGCAGAGGGGGACTCCATAACAAAATGCTCCAATCGTGCAGTATTCTACAATTCCTTATTGTGGGTTATTGGATAGGCACATGGAGCACACCAGGATGATAGGGAGTGGGATAGCTTGATCTTGGTTTCAGATAAAGCTCGGCACAACATCGTGGGCCGAAGGGCCTGTTCTGTGCTGTACTGTTCTATGTTCCTCCCCGCTTAAAAACAGCTTACACGTTAACATGCAAAACAGCGTGTGTATGTAAATTCCCAGAAAACAATATATTCGAGCCTTGGGTCATCTGGGAACCCTATAGTTCCTGTTTCTTTCTCCATGGCAACATCTCAGCCAATCAGAGTCAACTCGCCAACCAATCAGAACCCTGTAGTAGAAGTCGCTGTGGTTGAAATTTGACATTCTTGTGTTTGTCCGAATGCGTGCGCGGTGTAAAGCTTCAGCAACATGTCCCTCCTTCCAGCAAAATTGGGTTTGCCTTCGGATTAATGCCTCAGGGACACCTCTGCACTCTGCTCCCCCAAGTCCACCAAAGATTGGCATAGACATGACCTCGCCTATCCATAAACCTGAATGCAAGGCTGACTCTCAAGCCAGAGAGGTAATATGAACAGAATATTAAACTGGTAATGCCTGCAGTCACTAATCACATCTGCAACTATAGATCTCCAGTCTCATTAGCTTCAGTTCAGCAATAAAAATATTCTTCCCCATTTACTTTTCTCCACAACTGGCAGCTGTATGTTTTTATTCAGTCACAGAATGTGGGCGTCACTGGTTAAGACCAGTATTTATCACCCGCCCTAAGGTACTCTCGAGGAGATGGTTGTGAGCCACCTTCTTGAATACAAGTGGCTCACTCAGCCATTTCAGAGTTAAGAATTAACCACGTTTGCTGTGGGTCTGGAATCACGTAGGAACAGGAGTGGGCCATTCGGCCCCTCAGGCCTGCTCCACCATTAAACTGGCTGATCTTCTAGCCCAATGCCATCTTAGGGTTGGCTGGCATAGAGTGGTCAGATTTCCTTCCCTTAGGGAAATTAGTGAGCCAGATCTAGTAGCCACTTTTATATTGACTTTATCATTCCAGATTTTATTTGATTAATTCAATTTCAATCCCTCAACCATGGTAGGGGATCTTAGCTCAACTATCCAGATCATGGGCGGCACAGTGGCACAGTGGTTAGCACTGCTGCTTCACAGCGCCAGGGACCCGGGTTCGATTTCTGGCTTGGGGGCACTATCTGTGTGGAGTTTGCACATTCTCCCCATGTCTGCGTGGGTTTCCTCCAGGTGCTCTGGTTTCCTCCTACAGTCCAAAGAAATGTGGGTTAGGTTGATTGGCCATGCTAAATTGCCCTTAGTGTCAGGGGGATTAGTAGGTAAATGGAGTTAGGGGAATAGGGCCTGGGTGTGACTGTAGTCAGTGGAAACTTGATGGGCTGAATGGCCTCCTTCTACACTGTAGGGATTTTATGATCTAGGCCTCCACATTCCTAGCCCTCCAAAGAAAAACATGATGCTATTAAGCTTGAACTCCTGGATTCCCATCTTAAATCTCTCCATCTCTCCTATTTTAAGATGCTTATTAAAGCCTATCCCTTTGACAACCCTTTTGGTTACTGATGCGCTACTCAAACACGAGGCCTGAAGCTCAGTAAATGAAAGGCTTTTATTTACTGTAACGAAGCTGCCAGAACTTATATACACTATCCCAGACTGAAGGGGTCCCGGCCAGAGCAGGGACTCTTATACCTCTCCCAGGAGGCGGAGCCCGACTGGGATGTGCCACAACACTACAGTACAAAGGTGTAACAACCCCACCCTAACCCCAACAGCAACAATAGCACAACCCAACAGTAACATATGTACATCCTTGTAGTACTGGCCAGCCCCTGGCTCAGTACTATCCAGTGGGAACCAACGACGGTTCACCACAGTTACCTGACCTAAATATTGTGTGTTGCACTAAGTAAGAGTAACACATGCTCTGGCAACTGGCAGCCATTATTGAGGTAACTTAATTTACACCTCCCCAACAGAGAGGGCAGCAGAGAGAGAAATATAACAAAATGCTCAGGTCTGAAATATACAACACTCCCCACTTGAAAACATCCCATACAGTTACATAAATTCCCAGAATAGAAAGGGATTAAACCAACATCACAAAGACCTGGAAATCTAGCAGATTCTTACCTGACTTTCCCATAATCACAGCTGCAACGTATGACCGATACTATCAGAGCAATTTAGATATATTAAAAATAGATTTTTCCTTAACACCAGAATGTGCTTAACATAAATATCATCATTTGACAAGACTTTGTTTGTCTTCTTTCCTGCATACTTTCAATTAACCAATCGGACTTTTCTTTCTCTCTGGATATCTCCTTCCAGTTCCATTCGCTTGACTGTACTTTCCGTTAGGAATGGGTTAACTGCAACCTTCCACTTTAGACCTAATTTGTATGTTAATTGTTTAATAGTATTCACTATTGTTTAATAGTATATAAAGGGATTTCAGGTGGCACTGGGTGTGTGTATGTGAAGTTGTAAAAGGGAATAAAGTGAGTTTGTGAAGAAGTTAAAGTTTATTTATTAATCACAAGTATCATTGCAATGAAGTTACTGTGAAATTCCCCAAGTCCCCACAGTCCGACGCCTGTTCGGGTCAATGTACCTAACCAGCACGTCTTTCGGACTGTGGGAAGAAACCGGAGCACCCCGAGGAAACCCACATGGACACGGGGAGAACGTGCAAACTCCACACAGATAGTGACCCAAGCTGGAAATCAGGTCCCTAGCGCTGTGAGGCAACAGTGCCACTGTGCCACCCTGGAAGCTGAACTTGCAGCATCTTTTATCACTAGAATGCAACTGAGGGGCCGAACACTTCCAACACCTCCACTTGTGTCAAACTTGAGCTCTGGCCACCAACTCCACCCAATGGTTGGGGCTGCGACATTAATTGAAAGGGTCGCCCATTTAAGATGGAGATGAGGAGGAAGTTCTTCCCTCAGAGGGCAGTGAATCTGTGGAATTCTTTACCACAGAAGGCTGTAGAGGCTGGGTCATTAAGAATGTTCAAGGTTGAGATAGACAGATTTTTAATCAGTAATGGAATCAAGGGTTATGGGGATAAGGCAGGAAAGTGGAGTTGAGGATTATAATTTTTAAAGTTTATTTATTAATGTCGCAAGTAGGCTTACATTAACACTGCAATGAAGTTACTGTGAAAATCCCCTAGTCGCCACATTCCGGCGCCTGTTCGGGTACACGGAGGGAGAATTTAACATGGCCAATTAGCACGTCTTTCAGACTGTGGGAGGAAACCGGAGCACCCGGAGCACCCGGAGGAAACCCATGCAGACACGGGGAGAACGTGCAGACTCCACGCAGACAGTGACCCTAGCCGGGAATCGAACCTGGGTCCCTGGCGCTGTGAGGCAGCAGTGCTAACCACTGTGCCACCCTACGGGGTTATTCAGTGAGAGATCAGAAAATCGTATCGCTTGTGTTGAAGAGAAATTATTGCCAGTTTGTCAGCCAGTAAATCCTTCTGCAAAGAGCTCCTCACAATCAGTACACTGCTTTCTACAGCACGGTTCGATGTTGGCTGATATTTTGGTATTACAGGGTGTTTGACTCCATTTTAACTCAGAAACATTTCAAATTCTTCTGACACCAACACCTCTGGCCACCCAGAAATTGTAAACCGACTTCTGAAAATCTCAATCACTTTGTGGTATTGGGCAAAGAGTCAACATTTATCCACTTGCTATAATTATTGAGCAACACCAGATAATCTTCCCTGTTCATCTCAAAGAAATCAAGGGGAGAGATACAAAAGGGTCCAGAGGGGCAATTTTTTCCACACAGACGGTGGTGAGTATCTGGAACAAGCTGCCAGAGGTAGTAGTAGAGGCGGGTACAATTTTGTCTTTTGAAAAGCATTTAGACAGTTACATGGGTAAGATGGGTATAGAGGGATATGGGCCAAACGCGGGCAATTGGGGCTATCTTAGTGGTAAAAACTGGGTGGCATGGACAAGTTGAGCCAAAGGGCCTGTTTCCATGCTGTAAACCTCTATGACTCTATGACTCTATAACATGTACCCAATTCCACAATTTTCCTGTGTTTCACCACAGATTGAAAGGAATTTTGTTTGGATCATTACTCATTCTGAGACACACTTCACTGCTTTTCACCTTCTTAATTGTGCTTATTCTTTCTAATCCATCCAGTTGTTTATTGCTTCTAGATGGGCATAAGACACTGGCCTCGCCTTGTGAGATGTGTGTCACCCTAGATCTTGTTTTCGGCCTTGTGATGCCTACTTTCATCATTGGTTTTTCCTCGCTCAAAGACTATTTTGTGCTCTCTTAGCAGGTGGCACGGCGGCACAGTGGTTAGCACTACTGTCTCACAGCGCCAGGGATGCGGGTTCGATTCTCAGCTTGGGTCGCTGTCTGTGTGGAGTTTGCACATTCTCCCCGTGTCTGTGTGGGTTTCCTCCGGATGCTCCGGTTTCCTCCCACAGTCCAAAGATGTGCAGGTTATGTTGATTGGCCGTGCTAAATTGACCCTGGTGTCAGGGGATTAGCAGGGTAAATATGAGGGGTTACAGGAATAGGGCCTGGGTGGGACTGTGGATGGTACAGACTCAATGGACTGGATGGCCTCCTTCTGCACTGTAGGGATTTTATGATTCCTCAGTGATGGGCCTACTCTTACTAATCTCGATTGTGAAGGGGAGGCAGTGGCATTGTCATTTTACTCGTAATCCAGAGACCCAGGGTAATGCTCTGGGGACCAGGTTCGAATCCCACCACGGCAGATGATGAAATTTGAATTCAATAAAAATCTACTGATGACCATTGTCAATTGTCGTTAAAAACCCATCTGATTCATTAATGTCCTTTAGGGAAGGAAATCTGCCGTCCTTACCCAGTCTGGCCTACATGTGACTCCAAACCCTACATGTGACTCTTAGCTGTCCTCTAAAATGGCCTAGCAAGCCATTCAGTTCAAGGGCAATTAGGGGTGGGCAATAACTGCGAACCAGCTAGCGACACCCACAACCCATGAACAAATAAAGAAAAAAATAACTCAGTCCAGTTTCACTATATTATCTTAACCAATTCCTTCCCATCTGGGAGAATTTGTTCCCTTCCATTACTAACAATGCCAAGTAATAGAATGTATCATTGTGTTCCATCCTAACACTAATTTGACCTAATGCTGGAACTGTTGTTGGAATAACTAACCAGTTTCACACCAGTTCTGTGTAAGGGAAGCTGACTCCGAGACGTCTTGTTCCCTCCTGCGATCACAGACACAGCTGTAGCTGCATCGAGGATGGAAGTGAGTTGTGAATCTCTAACTTTCCTCTCTGCTGTGGGAACTGGAATCTTCTCTTCATCTTCCCTGTGCTGGTATTCTTCATCTCTGACTGAGTACAGCCCCCCCATCTTCCTGTTCGATATCAACTTCTCTTTCCACATTTATTGTCTGCGGACTTTAGGATTCCCAGACTCGGGAACCAGCTTTGGATCTACCAGGGCCCCCACCTCCTGGAACATAACCGTAAGATGGAGCGTTACCTGACCGGCACCATGCCAGTTTCCTCTATTCCTGTCTGGATATCACCAACATTGACTGGAAATGGGGATATTTACATGTCTGCTGGCTACCATGACAATGGTAGCATTGAGATTCCTGTCTGTGAGGCTGTGAACATGGCTGCTATGGCCTGGATCTCACTGACATCCAGTGGACCATTCCTATTGGATTGGGAAAAGAACTCCCTGACAATTTGCAACACTCTCTTCCTGCCATTTCCATGGCTGTGGCCACCTTCCGTGCCAGCTTATTGCCTTATTCACAAAGCTTGGCCTGTATTTCATTGCTCTTCAGGCCTCCTACGAATGTGAATCCAACATTGATCTCTAAGTTTGTGACATCATCACAGTGATGTGAAAGTCTCTTTAATTTGAGATTGTAACCTGCAACATAATCTGTAGTCTCATTTGGCAACTGCTTCCTTTGACGGAATGCAACTCTCAGTGCAATCGCATTCCTGGTTGTGACAGACTATGAGTCAAACACCTCATTCATTTGATTTGATTTATTATCGTCACGTATATTAACATACAGTGAAAAGTATTGTTTCTTGCGTGCTATACAGACAAAGCATACCATTCATAGAGAAGGAAAGGAGAGGGTGCAGAATGTAGTGTTACAGTCATAGTTAGGTTGTAGAGAAAGATCAGCTTAGAGCAAACTGGGCCATTCAAAAGTCTGACGGCAGCAGGGAAGAAGTTGTTCTTGAGTCGGTTGGACTTTTGTATCTTTTTCCCAACAGAAGAAGGTGGAACAGAGTCTATCCAGGGTGCGTGGGGTCCTTAATTATGCTGGCTGCTTTTTCCAGGCAGTGGGAAGTGTAGACAGAGTCTATGGGTGGGAAGCTGATGGATTGGGCTTCATTCACAACCTTTTGTAGTTTCTTGCGGTCTTGGGCAGAGCGGGAGTCATACCAAGCTGTGATACAACCAGAAAGAATGCTTTCTATGGTGCACCTGTAAAAGTTGGTGAGAGTCGTAGCTGACATGACAAATTTCCTTAGTCTTCTGAGAAAGTAGAGGCGTTAGTGGACTTTCTTAACGATAGTGTCAGCATGGGTAAGGTGGGTATAGAGGGGTATGGGCCAAATGCGAGCAACTGGGACTTGCTTAGTGGTTTAAAAGTTGGGCCGAAGGGCCTGTTTCCATGCTGTAAACCTCTATGACTCTATGACTTCCAGCTGGCCCAACTTCAAACAGATCGGGAAACGTGCCGGAGCCCAACTTGGGCAAGCTGACCGAGAGAGGGGGAACTTCAAAGGGAACGTAATAGCCAAACATCAGAACCCTTTAATCATTCTTCAAAGCGTTTTATTTTGTTAAGGGTCTTGCGTTGAACCCATGATTTATTACGATACTGTTCCTGACCTTGCAATCCTTCGCCCATCCCCCATCAGAGTCCAATCCCCAAGCCCATTCGCCCCATTCCAATACCCCCCTCTCCTCCCCCAGCTATTCCAAACCGGCCTCGATCTGCAACCCCTATTTTC
Source organism: Mustelus asterias (assembly GCF_964213995.1). Lineage (NCBI taxonomy): Eukaryota > Metazoa > Chordata > Chondrichthyes > Carcharhiniformes > Triakidae > Mustelus > Mustelus asterias. The sequence continues at coordinate 151,872,040 of NC_135803.1, read as the reverse complement.
TGAGTATCCGTTTCAAATAAGAATCATTTTCCACTCAAAATGTTAACTGTTTCTCTGTTCACAGATACTGCCAGACCTGGTGAGTGCTTCAGGAAGTAGGTGGTATGGTGGCACAGTGGTTAGCACCGCTGCCTCACTGCGCCAGGGACCCGGGTTTGATTCCCAGCTTGGGTCACTGTCTGTGTGGAGTTTGCACGTTCTTCTTGTGTCTGCGTGGGTTTCCTCCCACTGTCCAAAGATGCACGGGTTAGGTTGATTGGCTATGCTAAATTGCCTCTCAGTGGCAGGGGGATTAAAAAGTTTTTTAAAGTTTATTTATTAGTGTCACAAGTAGGCTTACGTTAACATTGCAATGAAGTTACTGTGAAAATCCCCTAGTCACCACACTCCGGCGCCTGTTCAGCTACACTGAGGGAGAATTTAGCACGGCCAATGCACCTAACCAGCACGTCTTTTGGAGTGTGGGAGGAAGCCGGAGCACCCGGAGGAAACCCACGCAGACACGGGGAGAACGTGCAAACTCCACTCAGACAGTGACCCAAGCCGGGAATCAAACCCGGGTCCCTGGCGCTGTGAGGCAGCAGAGCTAACCACTGTGCTACCGGATTAGCAGGGTAAATACATGAGGTTACGGGTATAAGACCTGGGTGGGATTGTTGTTGGTGCAGGCTTGATGGGCCAAATGGCCTCCTTCTGCACTGTAGGGATTCTATGTTAAATAACACTCTATTTTTATTTCCCTATTTTCTAGTCTCTATGTCTTCCCTGGCTCTCATCCCCCAGTCTCCCCCTCCTCCCAAGCTTCTTATCTGTTTCCTGTCCCCCAACACCCTCCCGCCCCACTCTCACCCATACCTCCGTTCCACGAGTCTCTCTTTCTCCCTTTGACCTACCCATCCCCTGGCCTCCATTCCTCCTCTCCCCACAAAGCCCCAGCCCCTCGACCCTCATCGCACCTGACTGCCAATCCAGTGACTCTGCTTCCCTTCTCCCAATCCCAACCTTCTGACCTTTCCAATGTTCCCCCACATCCCGGAAGCACCTGCCCCCTCCACCACCCCTCCCCCGAGATCCTGTTCACCATCCCAGTCCTGCATCTTCGACACTCCATCTCTCTCTCTTCCTCTCCCAGATGCTTATTCATAGGAACATCGGAATGAGGAGCAGAAGTCGGCAGATTCAGTCCTTCGAGCCTGCTCCGCCATTCAATCAGATCGTGGCTGATCTCTCCCTGGTCTCAAATCCACCTCCCCACCTGTTCCCCATATCCCTTTAACTCATTTTTTAAATCAGAAATATATCTATCTCCTCTCTGTAACAATTCAGACTCCACCGCACTATGGGGCAGTGAGTTCCACAAATTCACCATCCCCTGCGAGAGGTAGTTCCTCCTCATCCCAGTTTTTTTCTTGTTCTGGATTGCCCCACAAGAGGAAACATTTGGTCTACATTTAATTTCTCAATTCCTTTTAATATTTTATATACCTCGATCAGATCCCCTCTCATCCTTCGAAACTCCAGCGAGTACAAACCCAGACTGTTTAATCTCTCCTCATATGCCAACCCTTTCATCCCCGGAATCAACCTGGTGAATGATCTAGTTCCCCCTGATGGTGACTTTCTCGTGGCTTCTGAGATCGATCTAACTTTCTGCCAAGGGAGAAGCTGGGGGTGGAAAGATCCCCCGCCGGAGACTTTGCTCCAACAGCAACTCGCGGTGGCACAGTGGTTAGCACTGCTGCCTCACAGCGCCAGGGACCCGGGTTCGATTCCCGGCTTGGGTCACTGTCTGTGTGGAGTCTGCACGTTCTCCCCGTGTCTGAGTGGCTTTCCTCCGGGTGCTCTGGTTTCCTCCCACTTTCTGAAAGACATGCTGGTTAGGTGCTAAATTCTCCCTCAGTGTACCCAAACAGGCACCGGAGTGTGACGACTCGGGATTTTCCACAGTAACTTCATTGCAGTGTTAATGTAAGCCTACTTGTGACGGTAATAAATACTCAGTAATGACACAGCCAGGTTGTGGGACAAGGTTGGGGATAACAAGCAGGAAATTTGAAGTGCGCCGTTTTCCCCCTACTCCAAACAGCACTTCTTGGAAATTACATGCCCAATTCCAGGTTGAATTCGGGTGGACTGACAACCCTTCCCCCCCCTTCCAAATTTAAAATCCCAGTCATTATCTATTAATCCCCGCTATATATCGCCAATTATTCATTGTTCCAACTCCAGCGTTTTGTATCTCCTCCCACCTCTTCCCATCCCAACCAGAATCTTCGGCAACCCTGGCTCCCACTCATTGGAATTCCTTCCCCAAATGTTCCTGTCTGTTCACCTTCACCAACTCAAACCCATCCCCATAAACACATCCCTCAAACTCTGAACCACTCCCTTTATCATTCAGCATCTGCGGCACAGTAGTTAGCACTGCCGCCTCACAGCGCCAGGGACCTGGGTTCAATTCCCGGCTTGGGTCGCTATCTGTATAGAGTCTGCACGTTCTCCCTGTGTCTGTGTGGGTTTCCTCCGGATGCTCCAGTTTCCCCCCACAATCCAAAGATGTGTGGCTTAGGTGGATTGGCCATGGTAAATTGTCCCTTTGTGTCCAAAGATGTGTGGGTTAGGTTGATTGGCCACGCTAAATTGACCCTTAGTGTCAGGGGAATTAGCAGGGTAAATATGTGGGGTTACGGGGATAGGGTCTGGTTGGGATTGTGGTTAGCGCAGGCTCGATGGGCCAAATGGCCTCCTTCTGCACTGTAGGGATATGATTCTATGATCTGCACCTATTTGAGACATTTTGCTGCGCTGATGACCTCGAATAAAACTTTCAGTTTTTTTAAACTAGATTTTTGTTTTGGAACAGCAGATAGAAAATCTGAATTGCCTTTAACATCCCTGATTGGGAGGATCTCAAATATATTCCCTTTGAAACTTGGTATTCTTGTGTCTGCCCTGATGAGTGCAAGACAAAAAACTTCGACAGGATTTCCTTTTTTCAGGAACACTCAAGTTGTGTTCTCCTGAGCAACTTTGAAAAGTCCTCTCCTCTCAATACCCTTCAAGCTTACTCTGCGCATTATTTCACAGATGCCCTGAACACATTCTACAGACTCGCGGAGGTCCACAGGCAACAAGCTGAAAACCACCAATTTAGGGGCAAGGAGAAAAGTCAATGAAGACCGGTGCGATTGACTGCAATCCATTGTTCCCTGTTGGAATATTTGCGGCACAGTGGCACAGTGGTTAACACTGCTGCTTCACAGCACCAGGGACCCGGGTTCGATTCCAGCCTGGGGTGACTGTCTGTTTGGAGTCTGCACATTCTCTCCGTGTCTGCGTGGGTTTCCTCCGGGTGCTCCTGTTTCCTCCCACACTCCAAAGATGTGCTGGTTAGGTGGATTTGTCATGGTAAATTGTCCCTTAGTGTTCCAAGATGTGTAAGTTAGATGGAGTGGGCATGGAAAGTGTGCGGGGTTACTGGGATAGGGCAAGGGGGGAGTGGCTGGGTAAGATACTCTGTCAGAGAGAGTCAGTGCAGATTCGATGGGCCAAATGGCCCCTTCTGCACTGCAGGGATTCTATGATTCTATGTCTAGGGAGGGCTGGCTGTAATGGCTACCAGTCCAATAACCAGACTATTACTTGGGGCTGGGCACAAGAGAGGGGTGGGACGTGGTTGGTGCCCATTGAGATGCACTGACCAGCGCCCTCAGAAAAAGGAGAAATTTTGTTTGGGAGGGGGAGGGGGGGTTTTAAACCACAGCTGCAATTAGTTCAATTTTGCAAAGATTTAATCGAGAAGGCATGTGATTGATAACTGCCTGTGCATGAGAAAGGTCACAGGTCATTAACCAGAATACAAGCCACATTCTATTGGGTCAATTTGTTCATGTGCGGTCTATATAAGTGGTTCTAGTCGCCATGTTATAAAAAGGATTGAGGCAAAGGAGAGAGTGTTTACAACAGTGATACCAGAAATGTGTGGGTGTACACATCAGGCAAGGGTTCCTTTTGATTCATTCGTGGGACATGGGCGTCTCTGGCTGGGCCAGCATTTATTGCCCATCCCTACTTGCCCTTTGAGGGCAGTTGAGAGTCAACCACATTGTGGCGGTTCTGGAGTCACATGTCGGCCAGACCAGGTAAGGACAGTAGATTTCCTTCCCTGAAGGACATTAGTGAACAAGATGGGTTTTTCCGACAATCGACAATGATTTCACGGTCACCAGTCGATTCTTAATTCCAGGTATTTTTTATTGGATTCAAATTCCAGCATCTGTTGTGGCGGGATTCGAACCCAGGTCCCCAGAACATTAGCTGAGTCTCTGGATTAATAGTCCAGCGATAATACCTCGAAGCCATCGCCTCCCCTTATATAGTGGGTACACGCATCAGGCAAAGGTTGACAAACTCGGTCTCCTTTTTTCTTGAAAAAAGGCTGATCAGGTGACCTAATCGTGATCTTGAAAATGATGAAAGGTTTTGATGGAGTGAATCCAGAGAGAAGGTTTCCTCTGGTGGGGAAGAGTGTAACTAGTGGCCATCAGTATAAGATAGTCGCCAAGAAATCCGATAGGGAATTCAGAAGAAGCTTCTTTACCCACAGAGTGGTGAGGATGTGGATTGAAGCATAGATGCACTTATGGAGAGACCAGACAAATATGAGGGCAATGGAATACAGGTTATGCACATTAATTTAGATGAGGAATGAGAGGAGGGAGCACAGGTGCAGCATAAACACCTGCATGGACCAATGACCCACCATTAGCAAGGCTAGTGGTGGGTGCCAATAGAAGAATTTTAAATAATTAAGTATCACACAGTGAAGGATGAAACTAAACACTGATACTTTTCTTGATAATGGGTTTATTCACAGAATGCAGCATTGCACATGTTTGCTTCCTACCAACCAACCTAGTGCGTCCCAGCAGTCTCTCTCTATAAGTACTCTAAGTTCTTAATTAAACAATGCTGTATTCTGTATGCCAACAATATAATTAGCAACCAGTAACATTCCATGCTTGAACCCAAAGAGAGGACACTAGACTACAAGGACTCCATTTTCTGACATTTATGTGAGGTAGGCTGAGGAGCAGGTGGGTGCTGGGGCTGCTGCTATTACAGATACATTTGAAAAGGTGGCCTTCAAACAAGGAGGTTTGAGAATCACTGGACTGTATCACCAGACCCTCCTCCAACCCCACTAATATGATACAACCTCTGAGAATCCCCAACCCATCACTGACAACCACGCCTTCAGCTACTGAAACTCCAAACTGTGGTCATCCCTCCCCCAGCTTCCTCACCATTAAGTCCAACCCCGCCACCTTCCCCCCAGCCCCCCCCCCCACCCCCCCCCCCCCCCCCCCCCCCACCACCCCTGACCATCTCTTTGACCAAGTTAGAATCGAACATAGAATACAACACAGAATCCCTACTGTGTCAAGGGGGATTTTCACAGTAACTTCAGTTAAAAGAATTGAAAGTTTTAGTCGAGGTCATTTGTGCGGCAAAGTGTCTCAAATAGGTGCAGATCATAGAATCTCTACGGTGCAGAAGGAGGTTATTCGGCCCATCGAGTCTGCACCGATCACAATCCCACCCAGCCCCTATTCCCATAATCCCACATATTTACCTTACCCACGACACTAGGGTCAATTTAGTATGGCCAATCAACCTAACCCACACATCTTTGGACTGAGGGAGGAAACCGGAGCACCCGGAGGAAACCCGCGCAGACACGGGGAGAATGTGCAAACTCCACACAGTGACCCGAGGCCGCAGTTGAACCCGGGTCCCTGGTGCTGTGAGGCAGCAATGCTAACCACTGTGCCACCGTGCCGTGTTAATGTAAGCCTACTTGTGACGCTAATAAATAAACTTTAAAGGTCTACATTGATAGAGTATCTTCCCCAGGCCCACCCCCACCCTATCCCCATAACCCCATGCATTTACTCCCTTAATCCCCATAACCTACACATCTTGGGACACTAAGGGGCAATTTAGCGTGGCCAATCCACCTAACCTGCACGTCTTTGGAGGAAACCGGAGCACCCGGAGGAAACCCACGCAGACACGGTGAGAACGTGCAGATTCCGCACAGACAGTGGCCCAAGGCTGAACTCGAACTCGAGCCCCTGGAGCTGTGAGGCAGCAGTGCTAACCACTGTGCCACCGTGCCACTCTTACGGCCATCCCTTCCTAATTTCTCCATCATCAGAGCCAGTCTTAGGTTCAGGGGGCACAGCAAGCAGTTGGCATTGGAAGGGGGGGTTGCCAGGACCCCATTCGTGTAATGACTGTGAGGGTCTGGCATTCAGCTGCATGGGGCGGCACGGTAGCACAGTGGTTAGCACTGCTGCTTCACAGCTCCAGGGTCCTGGGTTCGATTCCCGGCTCGGGTCACTGTCTGTGTGGAGTTTGCACATTCTCCTCGTGTCTGCGTGGGTTTCCTCCGGGTGCTCCGGTTTCCTCCCACAGTCCAAAGATGTGCGGGTTAGGTTGATTGGCCAGGTTAAAAATTGCCCCTTAGAGTCCTGAGATGCGTAGGTTAGAGGGATTAGTGGGTAAATATGTGGGGGTAGGGCCTGGGTGGGATTGTGGTCGGTGCAGACTCGATGGGCCGAATGGCCTCCTTCTGCACTGTAGGGTTTCTATGATTTCTATGATGAAGTGGGGCATAGACCAAGACAGCTTCCCTGGCTGAGGGAAGGCAGGGCACCCAGTGAAATGAAAGTTAAGCTTGTGAAGGGAACAAGACAAAAGCCCTTGGGCACCAGAATCCCTGCAGCTTCTCCAACCTTGTAAACTGATGTCGAAGGAGTTGCCGTAAGTTTGATTCCCCACCCCTTTGGAGTCGGCAGATACAGGAGGGGAAAGCAGTCCAAACCAGAGCCAAAGTAAACAGCAGGGACAGTTAACCCACGCACCACATACAGAATGAAAACCTACCATCTGCAATCATTCCTAATTGGAAATGCCTGCTGTACATTCACCACTTGGCACTCGAACAAAATGCAAATATCACATATTAGACGTAACGCGCACATCATCAACACTAACATTGCCTGCACTTAACCTGAGCAGTCACCTATATCGGCCATGTGACACTTACTATCATCACTGAGTCTTAACTATCAATGCCCCGGTTGTAACACATTAAGCTCCCTCCGCCCACCTCCCCGAACTCCCCCGGCAATTCTGGGCAGCGATGGATCTGACAGTGCTTATCACTGTTGTGATATTGGAGTGTGCAGTTTGAGGCAAGATATGGGAGCTGGAAGTTTTGCTGTGAACAGTTCATTGTTCCACTCTTTTATCCCATTCTCTTTGACACTGCGCGTTCCGCAGGATCAGAATCCTCAAACTCAGTAAAAATATGACAAACATCTACCTGCTGGGACCCCGGTCAGCCTCGAGGCAGCCACATGCTTCCAGAAGGCACCTCACTCCCTACCAGACAGACAGCCAGGTCAACACCTGAGAGCAGAGTGGACCATCTACCTTCTCCTTGTAAACTGCTTCCTTCTCTCTCCGCTTTCCACCAGGGGAGTGGGGTTACGCTAATAGTTAACATTTCCCCCCCATGGACCTCAGAGGTGACCTGAACCCAGCTAAAATGGAAAAGTTAGGGTACTCGAGGGGCAATAAACCTGTATCCGTCTGTGAATGTGTCTAATGTTTGATACAAGACCAGAAACTGACGCATAAAGGATGGGAGACAAGGTTAATCCTAATGTGGGGTTCCCAAAATCAAGTGCTTGGATGGAATTGTTGTCAGTGCAGGCTCGACGGGCCAAATGGCCTCCTTCTGCACTATAGGGATTCTATGATTCTATTGCTCCTGGCATTGAATAATTTCTAACTTGTTTGAGTTTAAATGGTTAGAGTGAGAGTCTGTAATCATATAACACCCTCCCTGACCTCAGAACTCCCAGGGCGCTTTACACCCTTTGGGGGTTCTCTGAAGTATCATATATTAAAGTTGATCTTTCTTTACACCCTAGCTATGACTGTAACACTACATTCTGCGCCCTCTCCTTTCCTTCTCCCCATGTACTCTATGAACGGTATGTTTTGTCTGTATAGTGCGCAAGAAACAATACTTTTCACTGCATCCCAATACATGTAACAATAATAAATCAAATCAATTGCAAGAAACACAGCAACTAATTTGTGCACAGCAAGATCCCACAAACAGAAACATGATCGCAGAATTGTTATGGTGCAGGAGGCCATGTGGCCCATTGTGTCTGCACCAGCTATCCAAGCGAGCATCATGAATTAGTGCCATTGCCTTGCCTTCCCCTACACACTGTTTCTATTTAAATAGTCATCCCATGCCATCTTTAATGTCTCAAATGAAGCTGCCTCCGCCACACTTCCAGGCAGTGCATTTGAGACCCCAACCACTCGCTGTGTGACAAAGATAATGACCAAAAACTCTGTTGGTGTTAATTGAGGGATGAATATTGGTCCAAGATTGTGCCTGCTATCTTTCTGGTTGTATCGCACCTTGGTATGACTCCTGCTCTGCCCAAGACCGCAAGGAACTAGAAAAAGTAGTGAATGTAGCCCAATCCATCACGCAAACCAGCTTCCCATCCAATGACTCTGTCTACACTTCCCGCTGCCTGGACAAAGCACCCATTGCCAGAGGGATGGAGTTTAAAAACAGCGAGATTATGTTGCAGCTGTATAAAGTGCTGGTGAGGCCACACCTGGAGCACTGTGTACAGTTTTGGTCTCCTTACTTGAGAAAGGATACACTGGCACTGGAGGGGGTGCAGAGGAGATTCACTAGGTTAATTCCGGAGTTGAGAGTATTGGCTTATGAGGAGAGACTGAGTAGACTGGGGCTATACTCATTGGAATTCAGAAGAATGAGGGGAGATCTTATAGAAACATATAAGATTATGAAGGGAATAGATAAGATAGAAGCAGGGAAGTTGTTTCCACTGGCGGGTGAAACTAGAACTAGGAGGCATAGCCTCAAAATAAGGGGAAGCAGATTTAGGACTGAGTTGAGGAGGAACTTCTTCACACAAAGGGTTGTGAATCTGTGGAATTCCCTGCCCAGTGAAGCAGTTGAGGCTACCTCTTGAATGTTTTTAAGGCAAGGATAGATCGATTTTTGAACAGTAAAGGAATTAAGGGTTATGGTGAGCGGGCGGGTAAGTGGAGCTGAGTCCACGAAAAGATCAGCCATGATCTTATTGAATGGCGGAGCAGGCTCGAGGGGCCAGATGGCCTACTCCTGCTCCTAATTCTTATGTTCTGATAATCAAGGACCCCATGCACCCTGGACATTCTCTCTTCCACCTTCTTCCCTCGGGAAAAAGATACCAAAGTCTGAGGTCATGTACCAACCGACCCAAGAACAGCTTCTTCCCTGCTGCCATCAGACTTTTGAATGGACCAACCTCGCATTAAGTTGATCTTTCTCTACACCCTAGCTATGGCTGTAACACTACATTCTGCACCCTCTCATTTCCTTCTCTATGAACGGTATGTTATGTCTGTACAAGAAACAATACTTTTCCCTGTATACTAATACATGTGACAGTAATAAATCAAATCAAGTGTGGGAAACACAGCAGCCAATTTGTGCATGGCAAGGTCCCACAAACAGCAACTCAATTGCAGAATTGTTATGGTGAAAGAGGCCATTCGGCCCATTGTGTCTGCACCGGCTAGCCAAGCGAGCATCATGACCTAGTGCCAGTCCCCTGTCTTTTCCCCATGCCCCTACACACTGTTTCTATTTAAATAGTCATCCCGTGCTATCTTGAATGCCTCAATTGAAGATGCCTCCATCACACTTCCAGGCAGTGCATTCGAGACCCCACCACTGGCTGTGTGACAAAGATAATGACCAGATAATCTGTGGATGTTAATTGAGGGATGAATCTTGGTCCAGGATACTGCCCTGCTCTTTGGAATTTTTTTTCCCCTGTGAGAGAGGGGACAGGACCTCGGTTTTAGCCTCTTATCAGGGTGACTGCTCCGCCGACAGTGCAGCACTCAGTACTGCAGTGGCAATGTATGGGAGCACAGAGGGGGTAAGTAGCGGGGAGGGGGGGAGTGGGTGGGGTACTAATCCGAGGTTTAGTGTTAACCTCTGGGCTGCTGTTCCCGGGTTAAATCTTGCCTCCTTCCCTTCACCCTGAGTGAGCTATCTTTTCAAAAGTAGCAAAGCCTTTGATTTTAACAATGATTTCGTTGTTTTGCAAGCCTGCTTTTAGAGAGAGGGGGGGGGGGACTGGAGAGAAATCCACAAGAAAACAAACTGGAAAAAGTTGGAATCTGGCTGTAATGTAGAAACCGGTTAAAACTTTCCAGTTGCAAGCAATTTCATCCCAAGATTGTGTCTCCCATCGATCGCTGTACTTTCTGCAAGAGGGAACGAGGGGCTGGGAGGGGGGGGATCTGAAAGAATCGACTGGATCGCTGATCAGAAAAGCAGGAGGAATGAATGTGAAATCTGCAGGGATTACCTTACCTGGGTCCGGTTAAAACATAATCCTCGAGGTTTTGTCCGGATCTTTGCAAAGTCCTGCAATCAGACGGTCACTTAAAATCTTGGCCAGATACAGCAGAGTTTGTTAAAGTTGCATTGGGACTCCACTCCGGGCTGGCTTTTCATTGATAACTTTCTTCCTGATTGTTAATTTCACACACACACACCCCTCCTTTGATTGCACCGCTCCCTCCACAACTTCCCGGGCTGCACTTCAATCTTCTTTTATTCTTTCTGGAGGGGTAGGGGTTAAAAAGTGTGATCAAGTCCTATTTGTTCCGTCTCATCCCTCTTGTGTGTGGTGTACTGTGTGTGTGTAGAAGTCCTGCCTTAAAGGATATGGCCAATAGTATTCACAGAAACACATTACTGAGCTCCCCACTCTGTTACAGGTGAGACTTAGATGTGTGGATTCTGACATATACACAGAACCCCAAGGGGCTGCCACACCCAGAACTTAATTACACCTCTCTTTATCCTGGAAATCCTTTCAAATACAAGAGTAATTATCCCAATACAATAGGAGACGGGAACCCTTTCAGAGACACAAAACATCTCTGATTAATGCTCCCTGTCTGTTATTTTTTTCATGAGTAACTTTCCCATTTAGAATCATAGAATCCCTGCAGTGCAGAGTGAGGCCATTCAGCCCATCAAGTCTGCCCCCGACTCTCCTTCAGAGCATCCCACCCAGGCCCTGTCCCTGTAACCCCACGTAATTACACAGCTAGTTGCCCCAACCTACGCATCTTTGAACACTAAGGGGCAATTTACCATGTCCAATCCACCTAACCCACACACCTTTGACACTGAGGGGCAATTTAGCATGGCCAATCCATCTAACCTACGCATCTTTGACACATAGGGGCAATTTAGCATGGCTAATCCACCTAACCTACACATCTTAGGACACTAAGGAGCAATTTAGTATGGCTGATCCCCCTAACCTGCATATCTTTGGAAACTAAAGGTCAATTTAGCGTGGCCAAACCACCTAAGCACACATATCTGGACTACAAATGCAGGGATTTTTAAGACCCTCGAGCCTGTTCTGTCATTTGGTTAGTTCATGGTTGACCAATGATCCAATTCCCTTTACCACCAACCACTCCCCGCCCCCCGCCAATTAAAAGAAGGATTTACATTTAGATGGCATCTTTCACGCCCACTGGACGACCCATCACATTTTACAGCCAATAAAGAACTTTTGAAGTGGAGTCACTCTTATGATCTATGCGCTCAGCAAGCTCCCACAAACAGCACTGTGACCAGATCCTCCATTTTCACAACGCTGATTGGAAAATAAATATTGGGGCCAGAACACTAGAGATAACATCCCTGCCCTTCTTCAAACTAGAATCCTAACACCCAGCTGGGAGGGCAAATATTCTGATATCTCAATTTGAAAGGCAGTGCGTGTGACAGTGCAGAGCAGAGTCAATCTTGAGCTCTATGTTCAGGTTCTGGAGGGGGCTTGAACCCCCAATCCTCCTGCCCTGTCTGATTCTATTATGTTCCAGTATCTGGGGCTTTCCTGACCCAATAACTCTTTCAAGTCAAACTTTCCGTTATGTCACAAAAGCACCATTTTATTAGCTTAAGGGGCAGGATGGTGGCACAGTGATTAGCACTGCAGCCTCACAGTGCCAGGGACCCGGATTTGACTCCCGGCTTGGGTCACTGTGCGGAGTCTGCATGTTCTCCCCGTGTCTGCATGAGTCTCCTCCGGGTGCTCCAGTTTCCTCCCACAGTCTGAAAGACATGCTGGTTACGTGCATTGGCCATGCTAAATTCTCCCTCAGTGTACCTGAACAGGCGCCGGATTGTGGTGACTAGGGGATTTTCACAGTAACTTCATTGCAGTGTTAATGTAAGCCTACTTGTGAAACTAATGAACAAACTTTAATGGCCTCACTGGGACTGAGTGTGGGTCTCAGACGGATACCTGCCACATCCAGGTGACACTCGCTTGGTTTATTTAATCTGCTGCTGTCACTAGTCAGTGTCATACATCAAGGAATAAAGCTCTTACTTTTAGGAAGAAACACCAAAACTACCCATCAGGCCCAGACAAGAGGAGGCCATCTCTGCATAGGGTGGCATTGCTGTCATAGTAACCAGAAAACAGGGTGCCATCACTGCCATAGCAACCAGAAAACAGGGCGCCATCACTGTCATAGCAATCAGGAAACAGGGCGCTATCACTGTCATAGCAACCAGGAAACAGGGCACTATCACTGTCATAGCAACCAGGAAACAGGGCACCATCACTGTCATAGCAACCAGGAAACAGGGCATCATCACTGTCATAGTAACCAGGAAGAAGTTTAACAACACCAGGTTAAAGTCCAACAGGTTTATTTGGTAGCAAAAGCCACACAAGCTTTCGAGGCTCTGAGCCCCTTCTTCAGGTGAGTGGGAATTCTGTTCACAAACAGAACTTATAAGACACAGACTCAATTTACATGAATAATGGTTGGAATGCGAATACTTACAACTAATCCAGTCTTTAAGAAACAAAACAATGTGAGTGGAGAGAGCATCAAGACAGGCTAAAAAGATGTGTATTGTCTCCAGACAAGACAGCCAGTGAAACTCTGCAGGTCCACGCAACTGTGGGAGTTACAAATAGTGTGACATAAATTCTGATTCTAGGATCGCATGATAAAGACTCAGGAGGAAAAAAGCAGAAATATTTATATGAAATAGTGTGACATAAACCCAATATCCCGGTTGAGGCCGTCCTTGTGTGTGCGGAACCTGGCTATCAGTTTCTGCTCCGCGACTCTGCGCTGTCGTGTGTCGCGAAGGCCGCCTTGGAGAACGCTTACCCGAATATCAGAGGCCGAATGCCCGTGACCGCTGAAGTGCTCCCCAACAGGAAGAGAACAGTCTTGCCTGGTGATTGTCGAGCGGTGTCGCACCGACCTCCTCAGAAGACAAACACGGGACACAGTGGACAGAGTACCCTTCGTTGTCCAGTACTTCCCCGGAGCGGAGAAGCTACGGCATCTCCTCCGGAGCCTTCAACATGTCATTGATGAAGACGAACATCTCGCCAAGGCCATCCCCACACCCCCACTTCTTGCCTTCAAACAACCGCACAACCTCAAACAGACCATTGTCCGCAGCAAACTACCCAGCCTTCAGGAGAACAGTGACCAAGACACCACACAACCCTGCCACAGCAACCTCTGCAAGACGTGCCGGATCATCGACACAGATGCCATCATCTCACGTGAGAACACCATCCACCAGGTACACGGTACATACTCTTGCAACTCGGCCAACGTTGTCTACCTGATACGCTGCAAGAAAGGATGTCCCGAGGCATGGTACATTGGGGAAACTATGCAGACGCTGCGACAACGGATGAATGAACACCGCTCGACAATCACCAGGCAAGACTGTTCTCTTCCTGTTGGGGAGCACTTCAGCGGTCACGGGCATTCGGCCTCTGATATTCGGGTAAGCGTTCTCCAAGGCGGCCTTCGCGACACACGACAGCGCAGAGTCGCGGAGCAGAAACTGATAGCCAGGTTCCGCACACACAAGGACGGCCTCAACCGGGATATTGGGTTTATGTCACACTATTTCATATAAATATTTCTGCTTTTTTCCTCCTGAGTCTTTATCATGCGATCCTAGAATCAGAATTTATGTCACACTATTTGTAACTCCCACAGTTGCGTGGACCTGCAGAGTTTCACTGGCTGTCTTGTCTGGAGACAATACACATCTTTTTAGCCTGTCTTGATGCTCTCTCCACTCACATTGTTTTGTTTCTTAAAGACTGGATTAGTTGTAAGTATTCGCATTCCAACCATTATTCATGTAAATTGAGTCTGTGTCTTATAAGTTCTGTTTGTGAACAGAATTCCCACTCACCTGAAGAAGGGGCTCAGAGCCTCGAAAGCTTGTGTGGCTTTTGCTACCAAATAAACCTGTTGGACTTTAACCTGGTGTTGTTAAACTTCTTACTGTGTTTACCCCAGTCCAACGCCGGCATCTCCACATCATAGTAACCAGGAAACAGGGCGCCATCACTGTCATAGCAACCAGGAAACAGGGCATTATCACTGTCATAGCAACCAGGAAACAAGGCATTATCACTGTCATAGCAACCAGGAAACGGGGCACAATTACTGTCATAGTAACCAGGAAACAGGGCATCATCACTGTGGCAGCAACAGGGAACCGTTTGCAGCCGAGACCATGCTTTGTGTTAGTTGAAGGGCCTGTGCAAAGCAGCAATGTTAACTTGTGTTACCACATCTTATCATGCACTGGGTAACACCCTTGTTTCTAAGGTGGAACAATATGGTTTGCTATCCAACTCTCACAATCTGAGCGCAAGCATCAGGCTGAAACCTCAGAGATGCCATCTTTCATGAGATATGGTAAACCCGCCCTCTCAGGTGGACGTAAAAGACCTCACAATTGCAACTTGAAGGAGAGGCAGAATAATTCCCCCCAGTGTCCTGGACCAATATCTATCCCTCAGTCAAGATCAAGCACAGATGATCTGATCATTAGCCCAATGCTGTTCCTGGGATCTTGCTGTGTACATATTGGTAACCACATTTCCTGCTTTACAACTGCGTCTATGTTTCAAAAGTACTTCATTAGGTGTAAGGGACTATCAGATGGCCTGAGGTTGTGAAAGCTACTATATAAATGCAAGTAAATGTTTTTATACCTCCAAGCACTATAATGTTCACATTCCTATCTTGAGGCACAAAATAACCACTATTCTACCACACAGATGTTTAGAAAAAAAATACTTTGGCCTTTAAATTGTGCTAGAATAAATGTAAAAATATGAATTCTGAACAGGAGTTTTGTATGAGGTTCCTTTTCCAGCAATGTTAAGTTGGGAGTGGCCAGAGCTGTGAGCACCGTAGAATCCCTACAGCACAGCAAGACACACATTCAGCCCATCACGTCTGCACCAACTCTCCAGAAGAGGATCTTAGCCAGCCCCCTCACCACCTTAACCCACATTTAGCATGGCCAAACCACTAACCCAATCTTGGGACTGTGGGAGGAAACCAGAGCACTCGGAAGAAACCCACACAGACACGGAGAGAACGAACAAACTCCACACAGACAGTGACCCGAGACCAGAATTGAACCCGGGCCCCTGGTGCTGTGAGGTAGCAGTGCCAACTACTGTGCCACCGCGCCATGAAGATAACTCCCCACAAGAATGAGCAATCTCTGCAATGATAACCTCCGATTTCAGTTTGAATCTGGTGCCAAGTCAAGCGGATCTCCAGATGTAGAAAAACAGTAGTGCTTGTTAGAGTAAGCAGCCAATCGCATTGAAGAATTCTCACGGACAGCAAAGCGGTCATTAAAAGCAGAGGCTCCCCCTCACATTTAAATGTAATTTTTGCAGAAATAAAGATTGGGATGTGTATGTGATTACAATAGGAGCCCAGGTGCTCCCTCCCTGCCTGGCCTTGCCATTATGCCCCTGGATCTTCTCTCCCACCCTCGTCACAAGAACCCGCACCTACCTGGTCCTGTGGGGTCTCACACTTCGATGGTGGGACTGATCGCAGTCCCAGCAATGGCCACCACCCCCAGTGGCGCTACTGAGACAATGGAGCTGCCAACCAGTCACACTGGTCAGCACTTCTCTGGGGTGGGACCTCCTCCTGAGAAAGGAGTGGAAATGCCACCTCCATGTTCCATGCTGTCGGGGTGTTGCAGTAATGGCAATGATTGGCGACCACCAGTTAGCATAATGAACTATAACTGTTTATTGACAGGCAGATAAAGAAACAGAGAACTTTCACAATGTTAACACTTCCAGTTTTGGGACCTACTCTGGCTGTAAAAACCCCGCGCACTGCACCAACACCCCCACGCTCATTCCCCATTGGGCAATCGGGTCACATGATGTACACCCCTTAAAGGGGACAGTTCCTACAGGTGGGAAACTCCGGCATCTGAAATTTTTGCCCTTTGTTTTCTTAGATTATAACAGTGACCACACTTCCAAAGAACCTCATTGGCTGCAAAATGCTTTGGGGGGCGTTCTGAGGTCATGAAAGTGGCACGGTAGCGCAGTGGTTAGCACTGCTGCTTCACAGCTCCAGGGACCTGGGTTCGATTCCCGGCTTGGGTCACTATCTGTGTGGAGTTTGCACATTCTCCTCGTGTCTGCGTGGGTTTCCTCCGGATGCTCCGGTTTCCTCCCACAGTCCAAAGATGTGCGGGTTAGGTTGATTGGCCATGCTAAAATTGCTCCTTAGTGCCCTGAGATGCGTAGTTTAGAGGGATTAGTGGGTAATATATGTAGGGATATGGGAGTAGGGTCTGGGTGGGATTGTGGTCGGTGCAGACTCGACGGGCCGAATGGCCTCTTTCTGTACTGTAGGGTTTCTATGATTCTATGAAAGGTACTATACAAATGCAACTCACCATTTGTAAATAATCTGGAACTAAGGGGTCACTGTTTAGAAAATAAGGAGCCGTCCCAATTAAGACGGAGCTGAGGAGAATCTTTCTCTCTCAGGGGATCGCGAGCTTTTGGAACTCTCTTTCTCAAAAGGCAGTAGAAACAGAATCTTTAAATATTTTTAAAGGCAGATCTAAATAGATTGTTGATAAGTATGGGGAGTCAAAGCTTATCGGGTGTAGGTGGAAGTGTGGGGTTGAAATTATGATCAGATTAGCCACTGAATGGCGGAAGAGGCTTGAGCAGCCGAGTGGCTTACCCCTGCTCATAATTTGCATGTTCACATGTACGTCTTTCTCTTTCTAGAACTAGTTTAAAGTTTTAAAGTTTATTTATTAGTGTCACAAGCAGGCTTACATTAACACTGCAATGAAGTTACTGTGAAAATCCCCAAGTCACTACACACTGGCACCTGTTTGGGTACATTGAGGGAGAATTTAGCATGGCCAATGCCTCTAACCAGCACGTCTTTCGGATTGTGGGAGGAAACTGGAGGAAACCCACGCAGACATGGGGAGAACGTGCAGACTCTGCACAGACAGTGACCCAAGCCGGGAATTGAACCTGGGTCCCTGGTGCTGTGAGGCAGCAGTGCTAACCATTGTGCCACCGTGCTGCCCCATAGTGGGTCATAGTTTGAGGATAAGGGGTAAACCTTTTAGGACTGAGATGAGGAGAAATCTTTTCACCCAGAGGATGGTGAATGTGTGGAATTCACTACCACGGAAAGTAGTTGAGGCCAAAACGTTGTGTGATTTCAAGAAGAAATTGGATGTAGCTCTTGGGGCTAAAGGGATCTAAGGGGCGGGGGGGAAAGAGGGGGATCAGGATATTGAATTTGATGCTCAGTCATGATCAGAATGAATGGCGGAGCAGGCTCACAGGGCCCAATGACCTATCCTGCTTCTAGTTTCTATGTTCATATGAGCTAGTGGCTTTGAGAAAGTTGGAGAGGAAAAGAACAGGCGCTTTGCAAGACGACTACAATCTTTGGGCTCCATGCCAACCATGAAGTTGGGAGTCTCTGAAAACATCCTCTGTCGCTGGAAAAAGAAACACAGTGAAAAATGGCCAAGTTCATTTGCGTTCTGAACACAGATTGATGGACTATTTATAGAACAAATAGGGATCTGGAAGGAAGTCAAATACATCTGGCATGTCTGCCCAATAGAACACAAGTCTGACCAGTTTATCTATTCATCTCACTATTCCACTTTCAGATTGAGTTTGTCCTCTGATCTCCTTTCCTCTTTCTCCTGCCAGCTCATCCCATCAAATTCCTCTCCGTGATTCTTTGAAGCTGCTGTTGATGAGACTTGGACGGGAATCTGTTTGCCCGTTTGCCAGATGCAATTGCGCATTTTTATTTGTCCGCTCAATTCTGATCTGTCAGGCAGTAAATCACCATTGTTTGTTTCACATACCTTATCCCATCCCTTCGTCCAGTCCATTACGCAAACCAGCCTCCCATCCATTGACTCTGTCTACACTTCCCGCTGCCTCGGAAAAGCAGCCAGCATAGTCAAGGACCCCACGCACCCCGCACATTCTCTCTTCCACTTTCTTCCATCGGGAAAAAGATACCAAAGCCTGAGGACACACTCCAAACGGCTCAAGTGGGCGGCACGGTAGCACAGTGGTTAGAACTGCTGCTTCACCGCTCCAGGGGCCCGGGTTCGATTCCCGGCTTGGGTCACTGTCTGCGTGGAGTTTGCACATTCTTCTCGTGTCTGCGTGGGTTTCCTCCGGGTGCTCCGGTTTCCTCCCACAGTCCAAAGATGTGCAGGTTAGGTTGATTGGCCATGCTAAAATTGTCCCTTAGTGTCCTGGGATGCATGGATTAGCGGGTAAAATATGTAGGGATATGGGGGTAGGGCCTGGGTGGGATTGTGGTCGGTGCAGACTCGATGGGCCGAATGGCCTCTTTCTGTACTGTAGGGTTTCTATGATGATTTCTATGAAGAACAGTTTCTTCCCTGCTGCTGTCAGATCTTTGAATTACCTACCTCACATTAAGTTGATCTTTCTCTACACCCTAGCTATGACTGTAACACTACATTCTGCACTCTCTCCTTTCCTTCTCTATGAACGGTATGCTTTGTATAGCGCATAAGAAACAATACTTTTCACTGTATACTAACACATGTCACAATAATGATTCAAATCAAATCCTTTCTCCACAACATCTCAAACTTTTCTTTTCCAAATGTTTATCCTAATTTATTTTGGAATCCGCTTCCATCGCTCCTAAAGATAAGGAATTCCATTTCTGAGGAATGTTCTGCCTTGAGGGCCGTTCTGTTGTCTTCCTTTGTTGCTGATTTTAAATTTAGGAAGCGTTGCTATTATGTAGCACCTTAGGACAGCATGGTGACACAGAGGTTAGCACTGCCAACTCACTGTGCCAGGGATCTGGGTTCAATTCTGGCCTTGGGTGACTGGTTCCTAAAGGGGCATTAGTGAACCAGATGGGTTATTACAACAATTGACAATGGTTTCAGATTTTGAATTTAAATTTCACCATCGGCCATGGTGGGATTCGAACTTGGGTTTCCAGAACATTGCCCTGGCTCTCTGGATTACTA
The DNA here is from genome assembly GCF_964213995.1 of Mustelus asterias. Classification (NCBI taxonomy): domain Eukaryota; kingdom Metazoa; phylum Chordata; class Chondrichthyes; order Carcharhiniformes; family Triakidae; genus Mustelus; species Mustelus asterias. The sequence continues at coordinate 151,852,467 of NC_135803.1, read as the reverse complement.
ATCAAGCGACAACACCACTACACCACTGCCTCCCCAAGTGATAGTGATTGAGGGATAAATGTTGGCCAGGACATTGGGGATAATTCCCCAGCTCTTCATTGAAAGATCTCTGAAGGCGGAAAGGCAGGTTAATCGGGTGGTGAAAAAGGCATATGGCACACTTGCCTTTATCAATCGGGGTATAGGTTACAAAAGCAGAGAGGTCATGATGGAGTTGTATAGAATTTTGGTGAGGCCATTGCTGGAGTACTGTGTGCAGTTCTGGTCACCACATTATAGGAAGGATGTGAATGCACTGGAAGGGGTGCAGAGGAGATTCACCAGGATGCTGCCTGGGATGGAACATTTCAGTTATGAAGAGAGGTTGGATAGGCTTGGGTTGTTTTCGTTGGAGCAGAGAAGACTGAGGGGCGACTTGATTGAGGTGTTCAAGATTATGAGGAGCACGGACAGGGTGGATAGGGAGCAGCTGTTCCCCTCAGTTGAAGGGTCAGTTATGAGGGGACACAAGTTAAAAATGAGGGGTGGGAGGTTGAGGGGGGATTTGAGGAAAGTCTTTTTAACTCTGAGAATGGTGTCGGTCTGGAATGTGCTGCCTGGGAGGGTGGTGGAGGTGGGATGCCTCACATCCTTTAAAAAGTACCTGGATGGGTACTTGGCCATGACATTCAAGGTTATTGGCCAAGTGCTGGCAAGTGGGATGAGGTGAGCAGGTCAGGGCCTTTCATGCATCAGTGCCGACTCGATGGGCCGAATGGCCTCTTCTGCACTGTAGTATTCTGAGATTCTATGAAATAGCGGAACTTATGACATTCACTTTCGAAAGCCGATGGAGCCTTGATTTAACATCTCACCTGAAAGTTTTAAAGTTTATTTATCAGTGTCACAAGTAAGTTTACATTAACACTGCAATGAAGTCACTGTGAAGATCCCCCAGTTGCCACACTCCGGCGCCTGTTCGGGTATACTGAGGGAGAATTTAGCATGGCCAATGCGCCCTAACCAGCACGTCTTTCGGACTGTGGGAAGAAACTGGAGCACCCAGAGGAAACCCACGCAGGCACAAGAAGAACGTGCAAACTCCACACAGACCCAAGCCAGGAATCGACCCCGCAGCAGTGTTAACCACTGTGCCACCGTGCCGGCCTCAATTAGAAAGATTGCACCTCTGACTGTATAGCACTCCCTCAGCACTGGTCTGGGGTATCAGTTGAGGTTTTGTGCTCAAGCCCCCAGTGAGAGACAAGAGCACTCATGGGTACCCACTGAGCAAAGCCACCCCCTTGTTACTGCTCCATCCACTATTCTCTTATTGTGGAACCTTGTTTGTGCGCAAATAGTCTCCCATGTTTTCCTACATTTCATTCCATTATCATCCCTTTTCTTCCCAATCTGAGACAGTGACAACACTTCAGAAGTATTTCATTGGTTGTCAAAGCACTTTGTGATGTCCCAAAGTGGTGAAAGGTGCTATATAAATGCAAGCCTTTCTCTTGTTAAAGCCAAACAGGAGGCCTATAAATTGGCCATTTCTCATATACACTTCCATCGCCATTAATCCAAACTCCGTCTATTCACAGAAATCCTCCATGGGCTACTTATTTGATTTGATTTGATTTATTATTGTTAATATGTATTGGAAAACAGTGCAAAGTATTGTTTCTTGCTCGCTATACAGACAAAGCATACCATTCATAGAGAAGGAAAGGAGAGGGTGCAGAATGTAGTATTACAGTCATAGCTAGGGTGTAGAGAAAGATCAACTTAATGCGAGGTAGCTCCATTCAAAAGTCTGACAGCAGCAGGGAAGAAGCTGTTCTTGAGTCGGTTGGTACGTGACCTCAGACGTTGATATCTTTTCCCGACGGAAGAAGTTGGAAGACAGTGGGGGGCGATTCTCCCATCCAGCTGAGCTGCTTTTGCAGTGCAGCAGGCCGGGAGACTCAAGCGGAGGCCGTTTCGCGGGCCCCCCGCTGGGCGCCACGGCTTCCGCCAGTCTCTGGCAGCCGGATTTCCGGCTCCGTCAGCTCCGAGCCAGAAATTGGCACGGAGCTGAATAAATTACTTAAATGCTAATTTTAATATATTTCAAATGTCATTAGCAAGCCCAGGACTCACTGGAACAAAGGAGGTTGTGAGGCAACCTGAAGTCTACAAGATGATGAGGGGCACGGACAGAGTGGATAGTCAGAAGCTTATTCCCAGGGTGGAAGACTCAATTACTCGGGGGCACAGGTTTAAGGTTCGAGGGGCAAGGTTTAAAGGAGATGTACGAGGCAAGTGTTTTATACAGAGGGTGGTGGGTGCCTGGAACTCGCTGCCGGGGGAGGTAGTGGAAGCAGATACGATAGTGAGTTTTAAGGGGCGTCTGGACAAATACGTGAATAGGATGGGGATTGAGGGATCCGATCCCCAGAAGGATAAGGAGTTTTAGTTCAGTCGGGCAGCATGGTCGGTGCAGGCATGGAGGGCCAAAGGGCCTATTCGTGAGCTGTAGTTTTCTTTGTTCTTTGTTCTTTGTTCTTTGACTGAAGTCTCTCGGCCCTCTAACCTCTCCCCCCTCACCACCGGGAGAGGTTCACTCCAGCAGGGTTTAGTATAGTCCCCCACTTGCGGGGAGCTGGCAGCCTGACCCCGCTGGAGTGAAGGGGGCACAATCGAGGCCGACCAGAGGATCGAGTGCCGGGGGGGGTGTCCTGTGGGCATTGCCACCTTGGCAGTGCCAGCCTGGGATCTCCGGCACTGCCCAGGAGGCAAAATGCCAATGCTCAGGCAGCACCTTGTCACTGCCCACCAGGCACTGGGCAATGTCAAGGGGGTGAGGCCTAATGGGGCAGGACTTGATGGGGGCAGGGGTGGGGGATCCCGCTGCCAATCTGCAATCGGGCTGAGTGACAGAGGGAGGGAGGCCAGTGACCGGGGCTGGCCATCGGGGTGGGGGCTGGTCGGGGCTGTATGGGGGTGGCAGGGGGATCGGGGTTGTGGGGTGAGGGGGGTTATCGAGGTGGTGGGTGGGGAGGGGTCAAGGCTGGCCCAGGCATGTTCGGGCAGCCAGCAATCGGGCCGTGGTGAGGTGCAAGGGCCAGCGATGTGGGGGTCGGGGGGCTGACCAACGATTGGGAGGCCGGCAGTGCAGGGCTGCTGCGCATGCACTGACAGATCAACGCATGCACAGTGGTCCACTCAGCACTACGCTGCTGGCCTCTCCAGCGGGGAAAGGCCCCATATTGATTTTCAGGCACTCTGCAGGACACAGAGTGTGGGAGATTTATTTTATTCCAGTTTCTACGCAAATTCGACACTTAGAATTCTTTTGGAAGAATCGCCCTCCAGTATGTCTGGGTGCATGGGGGGTCCTTGATCATGTTGGCTGCTTTTCCGATGCAGCGGGAAGTGTAGACAGAGTCAATGAATGGGAGGCCAGTTTGAGTGATGGACTGGGCTTCATTCACCACACTCTGTAGTTTCTTGCGGTCTTGGGCAGAGCAGGAGCCATACCAAGCTGTGATACAACCAGAAAGAATGCTTTCTATGGTGCATCTGCAAATATTGATGAGAGTCATAGTGAACATGCCAAGTTTTGAAGAAATCGTAGATGACGCAGGAAGGAACTCATTTCCCTGCAGAGTTTAATGTTGCTACAAAAACAATTTGTAGCTGGATAAATATTCGCAAAACCAAGTAAATAAATTAGCAACCTGAAATGTGGACCATGAGTCTACAGGATAGGAAATGTCTGCAGCAATCCCTCTGTGTTTGGGAAATTTATCTCAACTTGTCTCTCTTGTTATACAACTCTCTCCTCTTTACGGCTAGGGGGTGATGGTAACATGGTGGTAACATCACCAGCTTTCAAATCCAGAAACCCAGGCTAATGGTCGCGGACGTGGGGTCAAATCCCACCCACCGTGGTAGGAGGTGGAAATTAAATTCAGTTTAAGTTTAAGTTTGCTTATTAGCATCAGAAGCAAGCTTACATTAACACTGCAATGAAGTTACTGTGAAAATCCCCTAGTTGCCACGTTCCGATGCCCGTTTGGGTACACTGAGAGAGAATTTAGCATGGCCAATGCACCTAACCAGCACGTCTTTCTGCCTGTGGGAGGAAACCGGAGCACCCGGAGGAAACCCTCACAGACACGGGGAGAATGTGCAGACTCCGCACAGACAGTGACCCAAGCTGGGAATCGAACCCGGGTCTCTGGCGTTGTGAGGCAGCAATGCTAATCACTGTGCCGCCGTGCCGCCAAGACTCTCATTGAGAATCAATATCGTCAATTGTCGTAAAATTGGGGAGGCGATGGTCTAGTGACACTATCACTAGACTATTAATCCAGTCATAAAGCTAATATTCTGGGGACCCAGGTTCGAATCCCGCCATGGCAGATGGTAGAATTTGAATTCAATTAAAAAACCAGGAATTAAGACTCTACTGTTGACCGTGAAACCATTGTCAATTGTCGGAAAAACCCATCTGGTTCACTAATGTCCTTCAGGGAAGGAGGTCATGAATGTAGCCCAATCCATCACGCAAACCAGCCTCCCATCCATTGACTCTGCCTACACTTCCCATTGCCTTGGCAAAGCAGCCAGCATAATTAAGGACCCCACCCACCCCGGATATTCTCTCCTCCACCTTCTTCCATCAGGAAAAGATACAAAAATTTGAAGTCACGTACCAACCGACTCAAGAACAGCTTCTTCCCGGCTGCTGTCAGACTTTTGAATGGACTTACCTTGCATTAAGTTGATCTTTCTCTACACCCTACCTATAACTGTAACACTACCTTCTGCACTCTCTCATTTCCTTCTCTATGAACAGTATGCTTTGTCTGTATAGCGCGCAAGAAACAATACTTTTCACTGTATGTTAACACGTGACAATAATAAATCAAATCTGCCGTCCTTACCTGGTCTAGCCTACATGTGACTCCAGAGCCACAGCAATGTGCTTGACTCTCAATTGTCCTCAGGCAACTAGGATATGGGCAATAAATGCTGGCCCAGCCAGCGACGCCCATGTCCCACGAATGAATTTTTAAAAAATTCCATCTGGTTCATGGAAGTCTGCTGTCCTCACCAGACCAGACCCGTATGTGACTCCAGACCTACAGCATGTGCCACCGAAATGACCCAACGAGATCCTCAGTTCACGAAGCAACAAATGCTGGCTGCACAATTAACAAAAAAAATAATCTCGCTTGGAAGTGTACTCCATCCATTCACTAAGGGAATATTGTGTTAGAATATAACCAGTGGCAACTTTGTATTGGATGTAATGTGACCAACGGAAACAAGATGTAAGGGTCAGCTGACCCAGTAAAACATGGAACCAATCACAGAGTGATGTAATAGTCAGCTGACCAGCTGATTCACTATAAATAAGGAACTCTGTAGAATTGTGAGGAGCTTAGAGAGGCCCAGGGCGAGGCCCCAAGTTTGGAGTAATGATGTTTCTTTATTAAACCCATTCTTTGATTTATAATTTGGAATAAGTTTGTTGTATTTTCATTCACTGCATTTTGAAGAGTTCCTTCTGAAGAAACATATTGAACAAGTGATGTTCAAAATCATGAAGCATTTTGATGGAGTGAATAAAGGAAGGCGATTTCCGTTGTAGAAGGGTTGGCAGAGCAGTGCACAGATGTAAGATCATTGTCAAAAACAGCCAAGTTGAGATGAGGAGAAATTGTTGAACAGCAGAGTTGTTGTAATATGGAATGCAATGCCGTATGGAGGCAGATTCAATCATAATTTTCTAAAGGGAATTGGATAAATTCTCGAATGAGAAAAATTGCAGGAAAAATGTGAGTCACCGGAAAGCACTTTAAAAAAAGCTGGCACAGGCATGATGGACCAAATGGTCTCCTTCTGCACTGTGATACCTTGTGCTTATGACAATGACGGGCAACCTGGGCTAGTGAGTGAGCTGCATGAGTGGTCCTCCTTCAACTCAGAGGGCTGCAAGTTTGAAATCGGGCTTGTCCACGAAGCATACCCTTGAATAAGATTGAACACAATTAATATCTGCCGAATATTTCATAAAAAGCTATGGAAAATGCTTAATCATTTATATATTAATAGAATTGCCATCAACTGCAAAAACAAAAGATTTATACTTTGGAAACACAGAGGGAGCGCAGGACTCTCACAGTCAATGTTGTGCGCAATCAGCACGCACCTCACTTCACTTGCCCCACTTTATGTGTGTATCACTTCAACCATACCAGTAGGATTTGATTTGATTTTTTTATTGTCATATGTATTAACATACAGTGAAAAATATTGTTTCTTGCACGCTATACAGACAAGGCATACCGTTCATGGAGTACATAGGGGAGAACGAAAGAAGAGGGTGCAGAATGCAGTGTTACAGATACAGATAGGGTGTAGAGAAAGTTCAACTTAATTCAAAAGTCTGATGGCAGCAGGGAAGAAGATATTCTTGAGTCAGTTAGTACATGTTCTCAGACTTTTGTATCTTTCTCCTGGCGGCCATGTGGGACTGTGGTGACTTTACATTTACAGTGGAACCAACAAAGCATTTTTTTTGTTTATCAGTCCAAAGATGCACAGGTTAAATGAATTGCTCATGCTAAATTGCCCCTTAGTGTCCAAAAATGTGCAGATTAGTTTGAAGTTTATTTATTAGTGTCACAAGTAGGCTTATATTAACACTGCAATGAACTTACTGTGAAAATCCCCTAGTCGCCACACTCCAGCACCTGTTTGGGTACACTGAGGGAGAATTTAGCATGGCCAATGCATCTAACCAGCACGTCTTTTGGACTGTGGGAGGAAACCAGAGCGCCCGGAGGAAACCCACGTAGACACAGGGAGAACGTGCAAACTCCGCACAAACAGTGACCCCCCCACCCAGAAATCGAACCCAGGTCCCTGGCACTGTGAGGCAGTAGTGCTAACCACTGTGCCACCGTGCTGTCCAACTAGGTGGATTAACCATGGTAAAATGTGTGGGGTTAAGGAGATAGGGCAGGGGAGAAGACCTGGGTAAGATGCTCTGTCGGAGAGTCGGTGCAGATGCGATGGGCTGAATGGCCTCTTCTGCACTGTAGGGATTCTATGATTCTATGGTCCCTGAGATTTACGCATGTCCAACATTTATTACTGATCCCGAATTGCCATCACATAAAGAGCCGAGAAATGTCAACTCCCCTTTGTGAAAAAATGTGCTCAATTGCTTCATAAAAAAGAAAACTTTATTTTCTGAGTAAGCATGATGGAATCTGAAGTTCCACTGCTTTTAATTCTATCAACTTCAGTTGCTTTGAACTCCAGGAGATTGTTGCATTACATCTGTTCCATCTGCTTCATTTAACTGCAGAAACTTTAATCTTTGGTTTTGCTGGGGATTCAATAAAGATATAGTTACACCACTAACGAAAGCAGAAAATGCCAAAAATACTTTGCTACGGACAACCGTTGAGTGGTATTTCTCAACTTGAAACCTAATTAGTTATATTAAATATAATAAATGTGGCAGGGAAGATGATGTGTTGCAGCTGTAGGAGGTGGGAGCTGGTAGACACCAATTTGATTCACGTCACAACCACATCTGGCAGAAAAATGATGCAGCTCCAGGAACGTTGGCTCAGAGTTGATGAGCTGGAGTCTGAGCTTCAGACGGTAGGTTGTACCGGGCAGCACGGTAGCACAGTGGTTAGCACTGCTGCCTCACAGCTCCAGGGTCCCAGGTTCAATTCCGGCCTTGGGTCACTGTCTGTGTGAAGTTCGCACATTCTCCCCTTGTCGCTGTGGGTTTCCTCCGGGTGCTCCGGTTTCCTCCCACACTCCAACAATATCTGGCTTAGATTGATTGGCCATGCTAAATTGACCCTATTGTCAGGGGGATTAACAGGGTAAATGATTGGGTTGCTGGAATAGGGCCTGGGTGAGATTGTGGTCGGTACAGACTCGATGGGCTGAATGGCCTCCTTCTGTACTGTAGGGATTCTATGATCTATGTTTCAGGGAAAAGGAAAGTTACCTGGACACGCTGTTCCAGTAGGTAGTCACACCCTTTGGACTAGGTACGTCAGGGACAGTAAGGTGTGACTGTTAGTGAGGTGGATATGAGGTTCTGGAAAATAGCAATAATGGAGGAGCCTTAGCCACTGCAATTGTCCAATAAGTTCAAGGTTCTTATGTGTGGACAGGAGCAGTCCTGCAGCAGGACGTCATGGCCTAGTGATATTATTGCTAGACTATTAATCCAACAACTCAGGGTTTGAATTCTGCCATGGCATAGAGTCATAGAGGTTTGCAGCATGGAAACAAGCCCTTTGGCCCAACTTGACCATGCCGTCCCTTTTTTTAACCTCTTGGCTAGTCCCAATTGCCCGCATTTGGCCCATATCCCTCTATACCCATCTTACCCATGTAACTGTCTGAACGCCCTTTAAAAGACAAAATTGTACCTGCCCTCTGGACCGTTTTGTATCTCTCCCCTCTCACCTTAAACCTATGCCCTCTAGTTTTAGACTCCCCTATCTTTGGGAAAAGATGTTGTCTATCTAGTTGATCTACGCCCCTCATTATTTTATAGACCTCTATAAGATCACCTCTAAGCCTCCTCCGCTCCAGAGGAAAAAGTCCCAGTCTATCCAGCCTCTCCTTATAACTCAAGCCATCAAGTCCTAAAAATGTCACTGGCCAGTACGGGGATCGAACTTGAACATCTGACACTATCGGCACCACACTCTAACCAGCTGAGCTCACCGGCCACTGCAAGAAAGGCAGCGGGTGGGTTCGTGCCGAAATCCAAGATTGAACCGGAGAACCCTTAGATCTTCAATCTGATGCTCTCCCAACTGAGCTATTTCGGCAGATGGTGGTACTTGAATTTTTTAAAAATCTAGAATTAAGAATCTACTGATTCTTAATACACGACTATTAAATCCAGAAACACAGCTAATGTTGTGGGGACCCGGGTTCAAATCCTGCCACGGCAGCTGGTAGAATTTGAATTTTTTTTAAAATCTGGCATTAGAATCTAGATTAGAATTTCATGATGACCATGAAACCATTGTCAATGTCGGAAAAACCCAGCTGGTTCACTAATATCCTTTAGGGAAGGAAGTCTGCCATCTTTACCTGGTCTGGCCTACACGTGACTCCAGAGCCACAGCAATGTGGTTGATTCTCAACTGCCCTCAGGCAACTAGGGATGGGCAATAGATGCTGGCCAGCCAGCGACGCCCATGTCCCACAAATGAATGAATAACAAAAAAGGAAGGATGAACAAATGGACCATGGCATCATTGCACAGGGAGCCATTCACATGGGGATGGAATGGAATGTATTTGTAATAGGGACAGTGTCTGTTGTATAGTCAGGGACAACAGACACTGCTCACTACTGCTGAAAGCAGGTCCAAAGGCTGTGTTACCTGGCAGGTGTCGGAGGTCAGAACATTACCTTGGGGCTTGCAAAGGAAGGACCCAGTTTTGTGGTCCATGCGGGTACCAACAACATCGGAAGGACTGAGGCAGAGGATCTGTTGAGGGAGTATGAACAGATCAGGATAAATTAAAAAGCAGAAGCACAAAAGTAACAAAAAGAGTAAAAACAGAAAATGCTGGATTGACTCAGCAGGTCTGGCGGCATCTGTGGAGAGAAATACAGTGAGTGTGTCGGGGATCCATTAGACACTGGAGGTGTAATAACCTGTGAATCCTGTAGAGGGGGCTTGCTGAAGAATCTGCTCGTTGATTGAGTGACAGGATTACTGATATATCCTGTGGCGGCTTCTCATAGAGTCACAGTGCAGAAAGAGGCCATTCGGCCCATTGAGCTTGCACTAACAACAGTCCCACCCAGGCTCTATCCCTGCAATGCCCGTATTTACCCTACTTGTCCACCTAAGGGGTAATTTACCATGGCCAACCCACCTAACCCGCACATCTTTTGGAGTGCTCGGTTAAACAGTCCAAATAGGCTGAATGCCATTCATACCGATTTATCCAAAATAGGGTACCCACAGTCATGATGTGGAGTGGCACAGTGGTTAGCACTGCTGCCTCACAGCGCCAGGGACTCGGGTTCAATTCCCGGCTTTGTTCACTGTGTGTGTGGAGTTTACACATTCTCCCCGTGTCTGTGTGGGTTTCCTCCGGGTGTTCCGGGTTCCTCCCATAGTCCAAAGATGTGCGGGTTAGGTTGATTGGCCGTGCTAAATTGCCCCTTAGTGTCAGGGGGACTACCAGGGTAAAAATGTGGGGTTACGGGGATAGAGCTTGGGTGAGATGGTTGTCAGTGCAGACTCAATGGCCGAATGGCCTCCCCCTGAACTGTAGGGATTCTATGATTATTCATGAATCTAATAAAGTAATTAAACTGGCATTGTATAGCCATTGACTTGTTAAACTCAAACTGTGCACTAAACAGATACTTGAGTCTACTTTTTATTAGAAACTGTAAAGGAAGCTGGTAATACCAATTCCTCCAAGCAATACGGACATTTATGATGTTTCGTGCAGGATTGCAAGGATTGAACAGTGCAAAGCAATAATTGGCCATACAATGGCAGCCCTGATTACATAGGGACAGGAGTGTGGGTCCCTAGAAACTGTCCTGCTATTCAGTCAGATCATGGTGGACCTGCGACCCCACTCTGTAAGCCACCATTGCTCCTTATCCCTTGATACCTTTGAAAAATCTATCAATCTCAGATTTAAAAGTTATAATTGATCTGGCATCAACTACCATTGACAGGAGATGTTCAAAGTTCAATCATTCTTTGTGTGTGAAAAAGTTTCCCGACAACACTCCGGAAGGGTCTGTCTTTCTGACTTGAATATTTTATATCTCGGAGCTATGCAGAGATGACACTTGTTTGTGTGTGTAACAGGTTTTGTTCACAGTATTATAAATGTCTGCCCAGGTTTCAGATCTGACCCACAGCTCTTCCTACCGTTTTGTTTACTTTTCTCTGAACCCACACCCAGGTTTAACCAATCAAGCACAGTGAGCATAGACCAGCTACCAGACTCACATAATCAAACATAGAATAAACACAGAATGGGGGCGATTCTCCCAAAAGCGCTGAATTGGCGGGAAAACTGTTCTAAATCCCGACTGTTTTGTTAGTTCAGCTTCTCACCCGAATCTCCGCACTCTGTGCACTGCAGTCATGAATCTCATTGAAAACCCAGGGGGGCGGGGCCTATTCGCGTCGGAGTTTGACAGTTCTGGAACTCTGCGCACGTGCAGTGGTCCCAATCTGTCAGACTCGATTGCTGGCCAGCCCAGGACCTCCGCAGTGTTGCTCCTCCAGAACCCGCCCCCCCCCCGCCCCCCCCGCGCCCCCCCAACGGCCCGATCGTGGCCCCCACAACAATTCCCGGGCCAGCCCTGCACCCACCATCCCGGAGCACCCCAATGCACAGCCCACCACCTCAGCAGTTGTGATCCCCCTCCCCAAGCCTGCCCCAATAGCTGCCCTCCCTCCATCCCAGACCAATCCCCATGCAGAGTGGGAGTGGACCCCCCAGCCCCACCGATTGCCCCTGGACCCCGCCCACAATAGGCCCCACCCTCTTGACAATGCCTGATGGGCAGTGCCAAGGTGCTCCCTGGGCATGGGCACTTTGCCTCTTGGGCAGTGCCAGGGGGCACAGATTGGCACTGCCAGGGTGCCCAGGCCCAGGAAGCACCACCCCCCTGCCACCCGAACCCCTGGGGGGTCCCGATTGCACCCCCCCCTTTCATTCTGGCGGGGTCTCCCACTAGTTCCCTGAATGTGGGGAGCTAGTCTGAACCTCGCTAGAATGGCGTACTCCTGGCGGGGTGTGACAGGCACCGGAGTGTGGTGACGAGGGGATTTTCACGGTAACTTCATTGCAGTGTTAATGTAAGCCTGCTTGTGACACTAATAAATAAACTTAAAAACTTAACTTTGAGAGAAGTAATTTCTCTTCCTCTCTGTTTTAAATCTATCAACCCGCATCCTAAAACTGTGACCTCTTGTTCTAGATTGCCCCACAAGAGGAAACATCCTTTCCATGTCCACTTTGTCAATCCCCCTTATCATATTGTACACCTCAATTAGATCTCCTCTCATTCTTCTAAACTCTGGGCAGTGTAGGCCTAAACTGCCCAATCTCTCTTTGTAAGTCAAACCCTTCATCTCTGGAATCAATGTACTGAACCTCCTCTGAACCGCCTCTAACCCCTCCTCAAGTAAGGGGACCAAAACTGTACACAATATTCTAAGTGCAATCTCACTAATGTTTTGTACAGTAGCAGCAACACTTCACTACTTTTATACTCTACTCCTTTAGCAATAAATAAATGGCAAGACTCCACTTCCTTATTACCTGCTGCACCTGCTTGCTAGTTTTCTGTGATTCATGCACAAGAACACCCAGATCCCTCTGCAGCGAAGCACTCCGAGGCACATTTGCATCTTTTACAATGGTCCGTGTCAATCTCCGTTCCATTGGGAACAGGTGTTGGATGTGGTTCACAAATAAACCACTGCACTCAGTTTGCGATGTTGAGACTGTGACTTGTTCCAACCACCAGAATCCAATTAATTGTACAAACAAAAGTTTGTGAAAAAAATGTGAGGTTACCACATTGGCCCCAGTTGGAATATTCTGTTCAATTCTGGGCAACACCCTTTAGGAAGATGTGAAGGCTTTGGAGAGGGTGGAGAAAAGATTTATTAGAATTCTTCCGGGAATGGGTAATTACATCACTGTGGATAGAAGGTTGGGGTTAAGCAATGGCCCAGTGGTATTATCGCTAGATTCTTAATCCAGAAACTCAACTAACGTTCTGGGGACCTGGGTTCGAATCCCGCCACGGCAGATGGTGGAATTTGAATTCAATTTTAAAAATCTGGAATTAAGAATCTACTGATGATCACGAAACCATTGTCGGAAAAACCCATCTGGTTCACTAATGTCCTTTAGGGAAGGAAATCTGCCGTCCTTACCTGGTCTGGCCTACATGTGAGTCCAGAGCCACAGCAATGTGGTTGACTCTCAACTGCCCTCTAAGGGCAACTAGGGATGGGGCAATAAATGCTGACCAGCCAGCGACGCCCATGTCCCACGAATGAAATAAAGAAAAGCCCAGGATCATGTGCTGAGGGGATGCACTAAAGCCTGGAACAGCGGCGCACCTGGGGGAGGGTCACAGTCCTTTCAACCACAGTGAACCGAAGGGAACAGAACCCCCTCGGGCTGAATGAGTCACTGAATGCATACAGTGAATATTACATAGATCTAAGTTGTACTGAAGCACCTCAGCATGCAACTTTTTCCCCGTAGACAACATTCTTTGCACCATTTGTAAGGACCATTGTAAAATGTCTGTCACGTTTCCTTGACCGTATTGAAGCACCTCAGACTGTTACTCGATATATGTAAAGAACCTGAATAATATCGTACTTTATGTGACAGGGTTGTGTGACGGGTTTGTTCTCCTTGGAGCAGAGAAAGATAAGAGGGGACTTGACGGAGGTGCCGCACGGTGACACAGTGGTTAGCACCGCTGCCTCACAGCGCCAGGGACCCGGGTTCAATTCCGGCCTTGGGTGACTGTGTGGAGTTTGCGCGTTCTCTCCGTGTCTGCATGAGTTTCCTCCGGGTGCTCCAGTTTCCTCCCACAGTCCAAAGATGTGCAGGTTAGGTGGATTAGCCATGCTAAATTGCCCCTTAGTGTCAGACGGTAAATACATGAGGCTACAGGAATCGGGCCAAGGTAGGATTCTTATTGGTGCAGGCTCGATGGGCTGAATGGCCTCCTTCTGCACTGTAGGGATTCTATTTGCTAACATGGAGAGCTGAGAATGAGTAAATAAAGAGGGGCTGTGCACAATATTCTAAGTGTGGTCTCATTCATGCTTTGTACAGTAGCAGCAACACTTTTATATTCTATTCCTTTAGCAATGAAAAAATGCCAAGACTCCAAAACTGGCTGAAGAGTTGAAGAAAGAGTGGACATAGATTTACGGTGATTGACAAAAGAAGTCAGTGACGACAGGGGGATTTTTTTTTCGATGCAACAGGTAGTTAGGATTTTGGACTGTACATCTAATGGACCTATGGGTACTGATCCAATAGCAGAATTCACTAGAGCGTTAGACACATACTTAAAGAGAAATAAATTGCAGGGATGTAGAGGAAGAGGCACGAATTGGGTTGCTCTTTGAAATAGTGAAAACTCAATGATCTGAATGATCTCTTTCTGTTTTTATATTCATTCATGGGCATCGCTGAACCACTGCAGTCCAAGTGTTGCAGTAAAGTGTTAAGTTTATTTTGTTCGTCACAAGTAGGCTTATGTTAACACCTCAATGAAGTTACTGTGAAAATCCCCTAGTCGCCACACTCCGGCGCCTGTTCGGGTACACTGAGGGAGAATTTAGCACGGCCAATGCATCCTAACCAGCACGACTTTCGGACTGTGGGAGGAAACCGGAGCACCCGGAGGAAACCCACGCAGACACGGGGAGAACGTATAGACTCCGCACAGACAGTGACCCACACCGGAAATCGAACCCAGGTCCCTGGCACCGTGAGGCAGCGATACTGGCCACTGTGCCACCGTGCCACCCATAGTATTCCATTGTGCTATGATTCCATGCTTGTAAGAATAGTGAGCTGTCAGTACCAGTTTGTATTTATTCTGATGTGGGGTGCAGCTTGTCTAGACATTAGTCAAGACAGCCACGACTCTGCCCAATATCCACATTTGTCGAACAACCAAGCTGACTCAAGTTGAAGCTTCCAGGTTGAGTTAAAGTCAAAACAGTGAAAAGTTATCATCAACCATTCCTTCCTCAAAACCTCCCAAAAGGCAACATGCCTGAAGCTGATGAGATGGGACATGACAGAATTTTTGGCACGCACCCCAGTTGCGATGCCTACCAACCTGAGCGTTTCTAATCACAAATCTTTTGACTGAACCTCAGGAAAACTCAAAACCTAGCTGTCCAAAACACAAAAGAGGGTCTCAAATAATTGTTCTCTTGCATGGTGTGTCGGAGTGAGGGTTGTAAGACTGGTGAGAATTGAATCATAGATCATAGAATTCCTACAGTGCAGAAGGAGGCCATTCAGCCCATCAAGTCTGCGCCAACCACAATCCCACCTAGGCCCAATCCCCATAACAGTGACCTAAGCTGAGAATTGAACCTGGGTCCCTGGCACTGTGAGGCAGCAGTGCTAACCACTATGCCACCATTCCGTTGATGATCCACACGCACACACTTGTATGCAGACAATTGACATAAAACATCAGTCACAGCACTCATTCTTAGATAGGACTAATATTGCACTCCCTGTCCTCACCATCCACTCACCTACCTACCGTGAGCGGCACGGTAGCACAGTGGTTAGCACTGCTGCCTCACAGCACTAAGAACCCAGGTTCGATTCCTGGCTTGGGCCACTGTCTGTGTGGAGTTTGCACATTCTCCCCGTGTCTGCGTGGGTTTCCTCCGGGTGCTCCGGTTTCCTCCCATAGTCTGAAAGGCGTGCTGGTTAGGGTGCATTGACCCAAACAGGTGCCAGATTGTGGCGACTAGGGGAATTTCACAGTAACTTCATTGCAGTGTTAATGTAAGCCTTACTTGTGACTAATAAATAAACTTTATTATGATCAAAATGAGTGGCACAGTGGTTAGCACTGCTGCCTCACAGTAAGAAGTCTCACAACACCAGGTTTATTTGGAATCACGAGCTTTCGGAGGCGCTGCCCCTTCATCAGGTGAATCAATGCCGGCATCTCCACATCATGGCCTCACAGCGCCAGGGACATGGGTTCGAGTCCAGCCTCGGGTAACTGTCTGTGTGGAGTTTGCTCATTCTCCCCATGTCTGTGTGGGTTTCCTCCGGGTGCTCCAGTTTCCTCCCACAATCCAAAGATGTGCGGGTGAGGTACATTGGCCATGCTAAATTGCCCCTTAATGTACCCGAACAGACGCCGGAGTGTAGCGACGAGGAGATTTTCACAGTAACTTCATTGCAGTGTTACTGTAAGCTATTGTAAGCTACTGTACTGCAATGAAACCTCCAGGTGCTCCGGTTTCCTCCCACAATCCAAAGATGTGCAGGTTAGGTGGATTGGCCAATGCTAAATTCTCACTTAGTATCAGGGGGACTAACAGGGTAAATACGTGGTGTTATGGCGATAGGGCCTGCGTGGGATTGTTGTCGGTGCAGACACGATGGCCCAAATGGCCTCCTTCTGCACTGTAGGGATTCGATGATTCTATTTCTATATTGTATGATTCGATCTCTCTGTCACCTCACAGCCCCTTACATGCCTGTGCAGGAAAGGACTTGGGCCAAATCCTCAAAGTTCCCATGAGGTCCCGGAGACTCTCAATTGTGTTTGCGGGGAGAGGAATTTGAACAAATAATAGCCTTTTGATTAAAATACAAACAGTAGATGCAAGAACTGGCGACCCTGACAAATAACTGGACTGTGGGATGAATGCACCAATTTAGCAGCTAAATGTCAACTGTCAGCCTGGGGGTAAAAGAATGCAATTTTTGCCCTTACTGTAATGTTTCCTGCCTAATGTTGATCTACATGTGAATACTGTCCAGAGGACATCAACTGATTCATTCATACATTTTTAAAGCCATCACTGGAGAGGCTAAGGACAAGATGGGCGGCACGGTGGCACAGTGGTTAGCATTGCTGCCTACAGCTCCAGGGACCTGGATTCAGTTCCTGGCTTGGGTCACTGTCGGTGTGGAGTTTGCACATTCTCCCCGTGTCTGCGTGGGTTTCCTCCGGGTGCTCCGGTTTCCTCCCACATTCCAAATATGGGCAGGTTAGGTTGATTGGCCATGATAAATTGCCCATAGTGTCCTGAGATGCGTAGGTTATAGTGGGGTAAATGTGTGGGGATAGGGCCTGGGGTGGGATTGTTGTCGGTGCAGTCTCGATGGGCCAAATGGCCTCCTTCTGCACTGTAGGGAATCTATGATTCTTTCTTTGAAGATGTTACCCGAGACAGGACAGCTACTTCGCCACTGAATCGTGTGCCTCTCACTTGATTTTAGAAGTAAGACAGATGATTGTCAAAGTCGTGAATCTGTCAACAATTAGCAGCATATCTCAGCTTTTGGGAACATCACGTCTTTGACATTAGCCTAGCCTGAATGAATTATCTCAGGTGATGTCACAGTTAGGTCACTATTACTGCCCCAGCACCCCTGGTCTAAAGTGGGTGGTGGGGGGCGGGGGAGGTGGGTGGGGGGGGGAGGGGGGGTGGGGAGTGAATATGGAATCAGAGGATCCCTGCTTCAGATCACTAACTGGATTGTCAGTGATCAGCCCAATAAGGGATTCAGAACTTCTCGAGACAGAGAGTGTGAGATTGTGGAACTCGCTATCACGGTGACACGGTGGTTAGCACTGCTAGAAATCATAGAAATCATAGAAACCCTACAGTACAGAAAGAGGCCATTCGGCCCATCGAGTCTGCACCGACCACAATCCCACCCAGGCCCTACCCCCATATCCCTACATATTTCCCACTAATTCCTCTAACCTACACATCTCAGGACACTAAGGGCAATTTTTAGCATAGCCAATCAACCTAACCCGCACATCTTTGGACTGTGGGAGGAAACCGGAGCACCCGGAGGAAACCCACGCAGACACGAGGAGAATGTGCAAACTCCACACAGACAGTTACCCAAGCCGGGAATCGAACCCAGGTCCCTGGAGCTGTGAAGCAGCAGTGCTAACCACTGTGCTACCGTGCTGCCTCGCAATGCCGGGGACCCGGGTTCAATTCCAGCCTTGGGTCACTGTCTGTATAGAATTTGCATGCTCTCCCCATGTCTGCGTGGGTTTCCTCCGGGTGCACCAGTTTCCTCCCACAGTCCAAAGATGGGCGAGTTAGGTTAATTGGCCACGCTAAATTGCCCCTTAGTGTCAGAGAGATTAGCAGGGCAAATATGTTGGGTTATGGGGATAGGACCTGGGTGGGATTGTGGTCAGTGCAGACTTGATGGGCTGAATGGCCTCCTTCTGCACTGTAGGGATTCTATGATTCTATGATCACAGGGAACGGTTGAGGTGAATGGCGCAGATGCGTTTAATGGAAGCTAGCTAAACAACACAAGGAAGAAAGGAATTGGGACTTAAGCTGATAGGATGAGAGGTAGTCAAATGAAAAGAGGCTCAGGTCAAGTATAAACACCAGCACAGACCAGTTGGCTCAAAAGTGTCTGTGCTGTAAAGAATTCGATATAGACATTCCATCCAATTCTCTTCCCACATCAGGAATGGGGATCCCCACTCTGCTGGAGCCCAACAGCGTGTCTCCCCATGTGGTAGTGTCCCACATCCCCCAACCACTGGTAAAATGGCAGTGGAGGTGGAAACAGGTCTTTAATTGGCCACTTAAGTGACTCAATTAGGCTCTAGGCAGGTGAGCTGACTGCCACTGTTATCATCCTGTCTAAATGGGGGGCTCAGTTTTCACGCCAATGAGAATGAACCACATGGCCTTGTTTCAGGTTACACCTACCCACCCGCTGCCACCTGACCCATCCCACGCCTCGACCAACTCCTGACCAAAATCTGTTTCTCTCTTCATGGGTGCTCTCTGAAATTGGGACCACAATTGTTTACAATTCACATAGATGATTTGGAGTTGGGCACCTAGTGTAGTGTGTCAAAGTTCGCAGATGACACTAAGATGAGTGGTAGAGCAAAGTGTGCAGAGGACGCTGAAAGTCTTCAAAGGGATATAGATCCCATGGGGCGGCACGGTGGC
Organism: Mustelus asterias; assembly: GCF_964213995.1. Classification (NCBI taxonomy): domain Eukaryota; kingdom Metazoa; phylum Chordata; class Chondrichthyes; order Carcharhiniformes; family Triakidae; genus Mustelus; species Mustelus asterias. The sequence goes on along the minus strand of NC_135803.1, from coordinate 151,833,692 downwards.
ACAGTGGTTAGCACTGCTGCCTCGCAGCGCCAGGGACCCGGGTTCGATTCCCAGCTTGGGTCACTATCTGTGTAGAGTTTGCACATTCTCCCCGAGTCTGCATGGGTTTCCTCCGGGTGCTCTGGATTCCTCCCACTGTCCGAAAGACGTGCTTGTTAGGTGCATTAGCCATGCTAAATTCTCCCTCAATGTACCCAAACAGGCACCAGAATGAGGTAACAAGGGGATTTTCACAGTAGCTTCATTGCAGTGTTAATCTCAACCTACTTGTGACACTAATAAATAAACTTAAATTTAAGATAGTTTAAGTGAGTGGGCGAGGGTCTGGCAGATGGAGTACAATGTTGGTAAATGTGAGGTCGTCCATTTTGGTGGGAATAACAGCAAAATTGACTATTATTTAAATGATTAAAAATTGCAGCATGCTGCTGTGCAGAGGGACCTGGGTGTCCTTGTGCATGAATCAGAAAATGTTGGTTTGCAGGTGCAACAGGTAATTAAGAAGGCAAATAGAATTTTGTTCTTCATTGCGAGAGGGATGGAGTTTAAAAACAGGGAGGTTATGTTGCAGCTGTATAAGGGGCTGGTGAGGCCACACCTGGAGTACTGTGTACAGTTTTGGTCTCCTTACTTGAGAAAGGATATACTGGCATTGGAGGGGGTGCAGAGGAGATTCACTGGGTTGATTCCGGAGTTGAGAGTATTGGCTTATGAGGAGAGACTGAGTAGACTGGGGCTATGCTCATTGGAATTCAGAAGAATGAGGGGAGATCTTATAGAAACATGTAAGATTATGAAGGGAATAGATAAGGTAGAAGCAGGGAAGTTGTTTCCACTGGCAGGTGAAACTAGAATTGGGGGGCATGGCCTCAAAATAAGGGGGAGCAGATTTAGGATTGAGTTGAGGAGGAACTTCTTCACACAAAGGGCTGTGAATCTGTGGAATTCCCTGCCCAGTGAAGCAGTTGAGGCTACCTCATTGAATGTTTTTAACACAAGGATAAATAAATTTTTGAACAGTTAAGGAATTAAGGGTTATGGTGAGCGGGCGGGTAAGTGGAACTGAGTTCATAAAAAGATCAGTCATGATCTTATTGAATGGCGGAGCAGGCTCAAGGGGCTAGATGGCCTACTCCCGCTCCTCGATCTTATGTTCTTATTTCCCACACCGACGATACTTGCTGGAGGAATTGTAGGACCTTATGTCTTTGAAACACTCGCTTTCTGGGAGTATGATTACATTAGCAAGTCATTCACTTCACAGAAAATAATTATTGCCCTGTTGCTTTCTAATCGCTTCTCGGCCTTTTGGCTAAGATCAGGTGTAGTGTCGACATGCTCTGCTTGGTTGAAGTCATTAGGTTACATTTTAGCTTCATTTGAAGCAATTTTTAAAAGCAGCATCTCGGCCTTTTGGCTAAGATGCAAATGAGATCAAGCCTTGGAGGAGGAGCTATGCCTACTCCAATCAGCTTGGATCATGTAGATCAAGCCCAAGACAGGAGGTGAGAGCCCTGTCTTGTCAGCTTGGATTGGGAATGTCTCAACTTGTTGAGACTCTGAATTGGACTTGATTTGGTTGAATTGGAATAAAAACAAAAAAAAAATGAACTGGCAGGAGGTAAAATCACGCAGTTTAACATCGGTGACAGAAAGGGCAACTCACTGAAGCGATGGTTCGTTTCCCACTGATATGCGAACACGTTTATACAAGTTCAATCCTTTCATTTAATAACGAACAAGAAGATAAACTCGTTAAGAGGTTCTTCAGCACTGTGCCTAGACCTTTAATGTACGAAAGTTTATCATTAACCTTCCTGTTTAATTTAATGAGCACTCATTAGCCGACACAGCTCGTTTATCACCATATACATCACATTTGTCAGGAACATTCTAGATCATTCGAAGTTCATAATGAGCTCCTGTGATGATTTGTTAGAATTTCTGATACATCTTAAGTTTTGTGAGTCAAACAATTTAAATTGGCTATTCTTGTTGGATCTTTCCTGATACCATCGCCTCATATTTTGGGGTTATTTTGCGTTCCTCTTGCTTTTGTGCTACAGTGAGATTGTCCAGAACTGAAGGTTGTCAGACCAGCACTGGGCAAGGAATCTTTTTACAATCCCCTGGCCTGGATCCAAACGCAGGATTAAGTGAGCGGGAAGGGCCAACAGGAGTTTTTGTTACCTCCAGGACATACTCTCTTCCACCTTCTTCCATCGGGAACAAGTGGCACAGTGGTTAGCACTGCTGCCTCACAGCGCCAAGGACCCGGGTTCAATCCCGGCCTCGGGTCACTGTCTGTGTGGAGTTTGCACTTTCTTCCTGTGTCAGCGTGGGTTTCCTCCGGGTGCTCCAGTTTCCTCCCGCGCTCCAAAGATGTGCGGGTTAGGTTGATTGGCCATGCTAAATTGACCCTGTGTGGAGTCTGCACCTTCTCCCCGTGTCTGCGTGAGTTTCCTCCGGGTGCTCTGGTTTCCTCCCACAGTCCAAAAGACGCACCTTTAATGCAGTTCCAGTGAAACTTTTTGTTCATGCGTTCATCATTGCAAGAGTTGATTTTTTTTTCCATCATGTCACTTAACCAGCCTCCCCACTACCAAATTCCACAAGTTCCAATTCATCTGAACTTCTGCTCATCTCCTTCTTGACCACGGCTTCATCCTTGCCGATTCCCATTGTCCCCCAACACAGAGAATCCAATATCCTCGTCCAGGCTTTATCGATGCCCTCTGCAGCCTTTCCCTGTCTTAACTCTGATACCTCCGCCAACCCAAACAACCAACTGCTGTGCCCTGGGTCTCCTCTGCATCTCTCTCCTCCTGTTTGCCACATGTTTCCCTCCCTCGGTAGGGGAACATGTGGCAAATAGTGACCACAATTCTGTTAGCTTTAGGATAGTGATGAAAAAGGATGAGTGGTGTCCCAAGGGGAAGTTGTTGGATTGGGGGAAGGCTAACTTTAGTGGGATTAGGCAGAAATTGGCAGCTGTTGATTGGGAGAGGCTGTTTGAGGGTAAATCCACATCTGGCATGTGGGAGTCTTTTAAGGAACAGTTGTTAGGGCTGCAGGATAGGCATGTGCCTGTAGATAGGAAGGGTAGGATTCGAGAACCGTGGATAACCAGGGAAATTGAGGGATTGGTCAAAAAGAAAAGAGAGGCGTACGTTAGGTCCAGGCAGCTAAAAACGGAGGGAGCTCTGGAGGAATACAAAGAAAGTAGGAAAGAACTCAAACGAGGAATTAGAAGGACAAAAAGGGGTCACAAAATGTCCTTGGCAGACAGGATTAAGGAGAATCCCAAGACATTTTATTCATAAGTTAGGAACAAAAGGGTTGTCAGGGAGAAAATCGGACCTCTCAGGGACAAAAGTGGGGAATTATGCTTAGAGCCCAAAGAAGTAGGGGAGATCCTAAATGAATACTTTGCGTTGGTATTCACAAAGGAGAAGGATGTGTTGACTGGGAGTGTCTCGGAGGGGAGTGTTGATCCGTTAGAGAAAATCTCCATTGCAAGGGAGGAAGTGTTAGGTTGTTTAGGGAATATAAAGACTGACAAATCCCGAGGGCCTGATGGAATCTATCCAAGGCTGCTCAGGGAGACGAGAGAAGAAATCGCTGGGCCTCTGACACAAATCTTTGTCTCGTCACTGGACACAGGTGAGGTCCCAGAGGATTGGAGGGTAGCTAATGTGGTCCCATTATTTAAGAAGGGTAGGAAGGATAACCCAGGAAATTATGGGCCGGTGAGCTTGACGTCCGTGGTAGGTAAGTTGTTGGAGAGGATTCTTAGAGATAGGATGTATGCGCATTTAGAAAGGAATAAACTCATTAACGATAGTCAGCATGGTTTTGTGAGAGGGAGGTCATGCCTCACTAACCTGGTGGAGTTTTTTGAAGAAGTGACTAGAATGGTTGACGAGGGAAGGGCCGTGGATATCATCTACATGGACTTTAGTAAAGCGTTTGACAAAGTCCCTCATGGTAGGCTGGTGTAAAAGGTTGGATCTCATGGGATAAAGGGGGAGGTGGCTAGATGGGTGGAGAACTGGCTTGGTCACAGAAGACAGAGGGTGGTAGTGGAAGGGTCTTTTTCCGGCTGGAGGCCTGTGACTAGTGGTGTTCCGCAGGGCTCTGTATTGGGACCTCTGCTGTTTGTGATTTATATAAACGATCTGGAAGAAGGTGCAACTGGGGTGATCAGTAAGTTTGCGGACGACACGAAATTGGCTGGACTTGCAGATAGTGAGGAGCATTGTCAGAGGCTACAGAAGGATATAGATAGGCTGGAAATTTGGGCAAAGAAATGGCAGATGGAGTTCAATCCAGATAAATGCGAAGTGATGCATTTTGGTAGAACTAACGTAGGGGGGAGCTATACGATAAATGGCAGAACCATAAAGGGTGTAGATACGCAGAGGGACCTGGGTGTGCAGGTCCACAGATCCTTGAAGGTGAAGTCACAGGTGGAGAAGGTAGTGAATAAGGCATATGGCATGCTTGCCTTTATAGGACGGGGCATAGAGTATAAAAGTTGGGGTCTGATGTTGCAGTTGTATAGAACGTTGGTTCGGCCGCATTTGGAATACTGCGTCCAGTTCTGGTCACCACACTAGCAGAAGGACGTGGAGGCTTTAGAGAGAGTGCAGAGGAGGTTTACCAGGATGTTGCCTGGTATGGAGGGGCTTAGTTATGAGGAGAGATTGGGTAAACTGGGGTTGTTCTCACTGGAAAGACGGAGGATGAGGGGAGACCTAATAGAGGTGTATAAAGTTATGAAAGGCACAGATAGGGTGAACGGTGGGAAGCTTTTTCCCAGGTCGGTGGTGACGTTCACGAAGGGTCATAGGTTCAAGGTGAAGTGGGGGGAGGTTTAACACGGATATCAGAAGGACGTATTTTACACAGAGGGTGGTGGGGGCTTGGAATGCGCTGCCGGGCAAGGTGGTGGAGGCGGACACACTGGGAACGTTTAAGACTTATCTAGATAGCCACATGAACGGAGTGGGAATGGAGGGATACAAAAGAATGCTATAGTTTGGACCAGGGAGTGGCGCGGGCTTGGAGGGCCGAAGGGCCTGTTCCTGTGCTGTATTGTTCTTTGTTCTTTGTACATTCTGCACTCTCTCTTTTCCTTCGCTATGAACAGTATGCTTTGTCTGTATAGCGATACTTTTCACTGAACACTAATACATGTGACAATAATAAATCAAATCAAAAAGATCGTCAATTCCAATGTTCTCCTGATCTCCATCAATAGAAACATGTCCAAACTCTGCTGGTTAAACTGGTTGAGTCTGTACTCCTTGGAGTTTGGAAGAATAACTCTGAAAGACGTGCTGGTTAGCTGCATTGACCCGAACAGGCAACGGAGTGTGGCGACTGGGGGTATTTCACAGTAACTTATTGCGGTGTTAATGTAATTCTTACTTGTGACTAATAAATAAACTTTATTTTACTTTACTTTAATATGAGGCGATATGATTGAAACATAGAAGATTCCGAGAGGGTTAAACAGGGTAAATGTTGGGGGATGTTTCCACTCATGGGTGTGAGGATCCAGAGGACACAGTCGCAGAATAAGGGGGTGCTCATTTAAGATGGATTTATTATAGAATAATTGAATCTACAATGCAGAAGGAGGCCATTTGGCCCATCGATCCTGCACTGACAACAATCCCGCCCAGGTCCTATCCCCGTAACTCCACATATTTACCCTCCTAGTCCCCCTGACACTAACCTTCCTTTGAGGAAGAATTTCTTATAGAATCATAGAACCATACAGTGTAGGGACGGCCCTTCAGCCCATCAAGTCTGCACCGATACACGTTAAACACCTGACCTCCCACCTAATCCCATTTACCAGCACTTGGCCTATTGCCCTGAATGTTATGCTATGCCAAGTGCTCATCCAGATACTTTTTAAAGGAGATGAGGCATCCCGTCTCCGCCACCCTCCCAGGCAGCGCAATCCAGACCGTCGCCACCATCTGGGTAAAAAAGCTTTTCCTCACATCCCCCTAAACCTCCTGCCCCTCACCTTGAACTTGTGTCTCTCAGAGAGCGGTGAATCATGGGATTCTTTACCCCAGGAAGCTGTGGCGGCCAACTCCTTGAACACTTTCAAGGCTGAGATGGATAGGTTTTCAATCAGTTGGGGAATTAAGTGTTATGGAGATAAGACAGGAAAGTGGACTTAATGAGTTTTAGATCAGCCATGATCTTATTAAATGGTGGAGCAGGCTCACGGGGCTGGATGGCCTACTCCAGTTCCTATTTCTTATGGTCTAATGGACTCAATCCAAACTAGAGTCAATGTTTGGCCATCATCCCTGTGCTCTCAGACTGGCATCAGGTCCCCCAATAGATCCACTTTGAGATTCTCATCAAATCCATTGTCCTGCCTGTCCCTGTCTCCATAACTTCCTACAACTCACAGCGCCAGGGACCCAGGTTCGATTCGCAGCTTGGGTCACTGCGTGGGTTTCCTCCAGGTCCTCTGTTCTCCCCGTGTCTGCGTGGGTTTTCTCCGGGTGCTCCGGTTTCCTCCCACAGTCTGGTTAGGTGCATTGACCCGAACAGGCGCCAGAGTGTGGCGACTAGGGGAATTTCACAGTAACTTCATTGCAGTGTTAATGTAAGCCTTTCTTGTGACTAATAAATAAATAAACTTTTTTAAAACTCACCAAGAAGCCTGCACTTCTCCAATTCTGTACCCTTGTGCATCCCCAGAACCCACCGCTCTACCATCAAAAGCATTTAGGCTTTGAGATGTGAACTTCCTTTCACAAAGCTCTTTCCCTCCTCCTGTGGGACCCTCCTTAAAACCTACCTCTTTGACTAAGATTTTAGTCACCAGTCCTCTTTAGCTCAGTGCCAGTTTTCACTCAGAGTTTACTCCAGTGAAGAGGGCTATGAACCTTCTTTCTTATTCCTTCATGGGACATGGGCATCGCTGGCTGGGCCAGCATTTCTTGCCCATCCCTAGTTGCCCTTGAACTGAGTGTCTCGTTAGGCCATTTCAGAGGGCAGTTGAGGGCTCTGGAGTCACATGTAGGCCAGACCGGGCAAAGACAGCAGATTTCCTTCCCTAAAGGACATTAGTGAACCAGATGGCTTTTCCGACAATCGACAATGGTTTCATGGTCATCAGTAGATTCTTAATTCCAGATATTTTTTATTGAATTCAAATTCCACCCCGTGCCGTGGTGGGATTTGAACCCCGGTCCCCAGAACATTAGCTGAATTTCTGGATTAATAGTCTTTTTTTTATTCATTTGTGGAACATGGAAGTCGCTGGTTGGTCAGCATTTATTGCCCATCCCTAGTTGCCTGAGGGCAGTTAAGAGTCAACCACATTGCTGTGGTTCTGGGGTCACATGTAGGCCAGACCAGGTAAGGACAGCAGATTTTCTTCCCGAAAGGACTTTAATGAACTGATCGGTACAGACTCGATGGGCCGAATGGCCTCCTTCTGTCCTCTAGGGATTCTATGAATTCTATCTATCTCTGTTCTGATTGCGTTTTTCCGACAATCGACAATGGTTGCATGGTCATCAGTAGATTCTAATGCCAGATATATTTATTTCATTCAAATTCCACCAGCTGCCTTGGCGGGATTCAAACTTGGTCCCCAGAACATTAACTGAGTTTCCGGATTAATAGTCTAGTCTAATACCACTAGGCCATCACCTCCCATTTATCTGAAGACCCCCCCAAGCAAGGGCAGCATTAAAAAAAACAAGCCCCCAGTAAGATCACCAAAGACAACTCTATACATCTATCCAATTGCGCTTCTCACATTTACCCAATATATAATTTCATTCTGTCTTCTCTCTTTCAAAGCTCCTACCTCCAGAGACATAATTAGAAGCAAACTCTTTTGTTCTTGTTTCGATCAGGATGTCTGGACGTATACAAAATGATTATCCATGTGGATTTCCTTCTCTTAACAACTTATTCTGGTTTCTAACACAACTGAACTAATTCATTCCATAGCTTGCTCTTACATTAAGCAGTCACCAGAGCTCTGACAGGCGATGACTAGTTAACAGATTCAAAGCAATGCTTCTCTTCAAAGAATCGCAACGTTGGCAAATCCACATTAATGCTTCCTTCAGTTTCTTTTCACCCTATTTAGAGGAGAATTCCTTGTGTCAATTCCTGGCATATGCTCAGTTGACGGATCTTCCTGGGAATTCAGGCTGGACAGGAACTCATTTCTGCGACATTGGCTTCAGAACAGAGATAGATAGAATTCATAGAATCCCTAGAGGACAGAAGGAGGCCATTCGGCCCATCGAGTCTGTACCGACCACAATCCCAGCCAGGCCCTATCCCCATAACCCCATGCATTTACCCTAGCTAGTCCCCCTGACACTAAGGGGCAATTTAGCACGGCCAATCCACCTAGCCCGCACATCTTTGGACTGTGGGAGGAAACCAGAGCACCCGGAGGAAACCCACGCAGACACGGGGAGAATGTGCAAACTCCACACAGACAGTGACCCAATGCCAGAATTGAACCCGGGACCCTGGCGTTGTGAGGCAGCAGTGCTAACCACAATGCCACCGTGGATGTTTTAATCCTATTCGCTACCCAGAGGTGTTGCATAAAGTCAGACTGGGTTCTAATGTCGCCCAGCCCTCATCTCCAGAGCCATTGAATAGTTGTCACTCACTGTCTAGCCTCACATGTTTTTTATACTCATTTACAGGCTGGGCCAGCATTTATTTCCCATCCCTAATTACCCTCCGTTTCAGAGAGAGTCAACCACATTGCTGTGAGTCTGGAGTCACATGTAGGCCAGACCGAGCAAGGACGGCAGATTTCCTTCCCTAAAGGACATTAGTGAACCAGATGGCTTTTTATGAGAATTGACAATGGTTTCACGGTCATCAGTAGACTTTTAATTCCAAATTTCTTTTATTGAATTCAAATTTCAACATCTGCTATGGTAGGATTTGAACCTGGGTCCCCCCAGTGGTATTGTCACTAGACTATGCCTCTGCCTCCCCAGAAGTAAAGAAGAATGACTTGTGTGAGATGCTAGAGGTGTCCAGTGTTGGTGGATCCACACCACAGCGAGGGGCATCAGCTTTAGGAGCAAGGTGATTTGATTTGATTTGATTTATTATTGTCACATCTATTAACATACAGTGAAAAGTATTGTTTCTTGCGCGCTATACAGACAAAACATACTGTTCATGGAGAAGGAAAGGAGAGAGTGCAGAATGTAGTGTTACAGTCATAGCTAGGGTGTAGAGAAAGATCAACTTAATGCAAGGTAAGTCCATTCAAAAGTCTGACAGCAGCAGGGAAGAAGCTATTCTTGAGTCGGGTGATACGCGACCTCAGACTTTTGTATCTTTTCCTGACGGAAGAAGGTGGAAGAGAGAATGTCCGGGGTGCATAGGGTCCTTAATTATGCTGGCTGCTTTGTCGAGGCAGCGGGAAGTGTAGACAGAGTCAATGGATGGGAGGCTGGTATGAGTGATGGATTGGGCTTCATTCATGACCTTTCGTAGTTCCTTGCGGTCTTGGGCAGAGCAGGAGCCATACCAAGCCGTGATACAACCAGAAAGAATGGTTTCTATGGTGCATCTGTAAAAGTTGGTGAGAGTCGTAGCGGACATGCCACATTTCCTTAGTCTTCCTTAGTCTTAGGTTGGGGGGAGGGGCTGGGGGGATGGAGGTGGGGTCCTGAGAGAAACTGAGTGATGGAGACTGGAGGAGGAGGACAGTAAGTAAGAGGGGAGAGGATGGAGGGGAAGAGTGGAGAGGCAAAGATAGCTGAAAGAAAAGAGAATAGCGGCAGAGAGGAGAGAAGAGGAAAGTGAAACTGATGGGCTGAATTCTTGCTTAGGGACAGAAACTGGAGCCGGGACCAATTCTGGATCCCAAATCTTACCCATGAATTGTTGGAATTTTGGCTGCACCTTACTAGGCAAAGAGACAGGCTCCAATGAAAGGTGATGGGAGGCTTCCAGAAACTGGAGGGCTTCCCACTTGAGGAGAGCAGTCGGCCGCTGCAAGGCGTAAGGAGCTGGGAGGGCATTTTGACATGACGGTACCCGCTCTCCCGGTTTTTAATATATTCGATAAAGAATACAGAAAGCAGACAGGCTCTCGGGGTGGGAGGGGAAGGGGGGGAAGGGGGGGAATCCCTCACGTGGCCTTTGGCCATCTCCTCCATCCAGGGAGGCAGTCAGGGAGGGAGGGCCTGTAGGTCTCCCTGGAACGATGTCACCCCTGACCTGCTGCCGGACAGCCACCTCTCCCCAGGCAGTCCATCTGCCACCCCACTGTGTCGGAAAATGGAGACCAACTGGAAAATTCCCGGTCAGGTTGCTTCAACTGCCTCCTAACAAGTCTCGTAACGACGCTAATCGCCGGCCCCACCTCATGAAGGTAGGACAGGCTCCAAACTCACAAACAGACTGCGTTGGGAATAGGGTTGGGGAGCCAGAAGCCTTGCAGCTTTTCGGTCCAATCACCTCAGTTTCTGACCTCACCCCGATAATTGTCCTATCAAATTCTGGTCACCTAATCCTCTGCCTCGCAATCATTCTTTCTCCCGCCCGATAATTTCACATAAGACCATAAGATATAGGAGCAGAATTAGGCTATTCGGCCCATCGGGTCTGCTACGCCATTCAATCATGGCTGATATGATTCTCATCCGCATTCTCCTGCCTTCTTCCCGTAACCCTTGATCCCCTTATTGATCAAGAACCTATCTATCTCTGTCTTAAAGACACTCAATGACCTGGCCTCCACAGCCTTCTGCGGCAAAGAGTTCCACAGAGTCACCACTCTCCGGCTGAAGAAATTCCTCCTCATCCCAGTTTTAAAGGAGCATCCCTTCACTCTGAGGTTGTGCCCTTGAGTTCTAGTCTCTCCCACTAGTGGAAACATCCTCTCCATATCCACTCAGTCAAGGCTTCTCAGTATTCTGTAAGTTTCAATTAGATCCCCCCTCATCCTTCTAACCTTCATCAAGTATAGACAGAGACTCCTCAACCGCTCCTCATATGATAAACTCTTCATTCCAGGGATCATTCTTGTGAACCTCCTCTGGACCATTTCCAAGGCCAGCACATTCTTCCTTAGGTATGGGGCCCAAAACTGCTCACACTATTCCAAATGGGGTCTGAGCAGAACCGTATACAGCCTCAGCAGTACATCCCTGCCCTTGTATTCTAGCCCTCTAGAAATGAACACTTGCATTTAATTTGCCTTCCTAACTGCCAACTGAACCTGCACGTTAATCTTGACAGAGTTCTGAACCCGGACTCCCAAGTCCCTTTGTGCTTCAGATTTCCGAAGCCTTCCCCATTTAGAAAATAGTCTACGCCTCTATTCTTCCTACCAAAGTACATAACCCCACACTTTCCCACATTGTATTCCATCTGTCACTTCTTTGTCCACTCTCCTAGCCTGTCCAAGTCATTCTGCAGCCTCTCCACTTCCTCAACACTACCTGTCCCTCTACATATCTTTGTATCATCCGCAAATTTAGCAACCACGCCTTCAGTTCCATCTTCCAGATCAATAATGTATATAGTGACGTGAACTTTTACATCAAGCTGTCTGAAGGAAGAGACAGTAAGTAGTCTCACAACACCAGGTTAAAGTCCAACCGGTTTATTTGGTAGCACGGTGCTCCGAAAGCTCGTGCTACCAAATAAATCTGTTGGACTTTAACCTGGTGTTGTCAGACTACTTACTGTGCCCCACCCCAGTCCAACACCGGCATCTCCACATGAAGAAAGAGAGCAATTCAGAATTGCGCAGAGTACTCACTGGCAGATCTGCTGTGACATTGGTCGTGAATAATAGATCGTCGCTAAGTCAGCCTGTCCCTTTAAGACCACAGCTGAACCCCGGGGGACGGGAGCTGATTGTAAATTCCTCCAGTTAATGAGAAGGCAGTAAATAGCTCTCAACCGTTAGGGATGAAATGCAAGATTTTCTCTTTCTTTTATGAGATTATTCTGCATCTGCAACATCTGGAATGAAGCATTCACACTAGCACAAAACATATTTTGATTTCATGGGCAGGGATAGTGACATTCTCCAACAAGACACCTGATTAAACATCATTTTGATTATGTTTTATAGGGATCATAGTATCATCAAAAGTTCTGCCAAAGCAGCCAAACTAGAAGGATTAACCTGCCTCCTCTCTGCTTCCTGGGCCAAGATTTATCCCTCAACTCATGCCACTAGAATAAAGCTCAGGTTATCTGGGCATTTGTCAGAATGCTCTTTGTGGGATCTTGCTGTGTATGCATTGGGCGGCCACGGTTCTGACATGGCGGCAGGGACTGCATTTAGAGACGCATCTCACTGCCGGCAAAACAACATGCCGAGGCCTTGCAGGTGAGGTCGAAATATCAGCTTTTCTTTATTTCTCTTTACCGATACCCTTTTCCAGCATTTGCTGGGCTTTTTCCAGCATTCCCGGTTTTTTACATTTTCTAAAGTGTGTTGGTTATCCGCATGGCCTTTGAATAGTCTGCCGCAAAGTTATTAATTCAAAGGTCACTTCACAGGATTCGGGTGTTAGCTGAAGATTATGCAACTCTTCTCGCAAGTTAATAAAAGATTTAAAAGAATACAAATAAACTGTTGATAGCCCCTTTCATGCTCTAATTCCATCTTTTACTCTCAGTCTGTGCAACACTATATTCTGCTGTATTCACAATTTTTAAAAATTCATTCGTAGGACAGGGGCGTCGCTGGCTGGGCCAGCATTTATTGCCCAACCCTAGTTTCCCTTGGAGGGCAGTTGAGAGTCAACCACATTGCTGTGGCTCTGGAGTCACATGTAGGCCAGACCGCGTAAGGACGGCAGATTTCCTTCCCTAAAGGACATTAGTGAACCAGATGGGTTTTTCCGACAATCGACAATGGTTTCATGGTCATCAGTAGATTCTTAATTCCACATATTTTTGTTGAATTCAAATTCCACCATCTGCTGTGGCGAGATTCGAACCCGAGTCCCCAGAACATCAGCTGATTTTCTGGACTAATAGTCTAGCCACCAGGCCATCACCTCCCCGAAATCCTTTCTGTATCCTTTCCTTCCCCCATGTACTCTATGAACGGTGTTTTTTGTCTGTATAGTGAGCAAGAAATAATGCTTTTCACTGTATCCCAGTACATGTGACAATAATAAATCAATTTAACCAATGCAATTCGGCAAGGACTTACACAAGAAAATAAGAACATAAGAAATAGGAGCAGGAGTAGGCCACCTAGCCCCTCGAACCTGCCCCGCCATTCAATAAGATCATGGCTGATCTGAAGTGGATCAGTTCCACTTACCCGCCTGGTCCCCATAACCCCTAATTCCCTTACCGATCAGGAATCCATCTATCCGTGATTTAAACATATTCAACGAGGTAGCCTCCACCACTTCAGTGGGCAGAGAATTCCAGAGATTCACCACCCTCTGAGAGAAGAAGTTCCTCCTCAACTCTGTCCTAAACTGACCCCCCTTTATTTTGAGGCTGTGCCCTCTAGTTCTAGCTTCCTTTCTAAGTGGAAAGAATCTCTCCAACTCTACCCTATCCAGCCCCTTCATTATCTTATAGGTCTCTATAAGATCCCCCCTCAGCCTTCTAAATTCCAACGAGTACAAACCCAATCTGCTCAGTCTCTCCTCATAATCAACACCCCTCATCTCTGGTATCAACCTGGTGAACCTTCTCTGCACTCCCTCCAAGGCCAATATATCCTTCCGCAAATAAGGGGACCAAAACTGCACACAGTATTCCAGCTGCGGCCTCACCAATGCCCTGTACAGACTTTCCAGCTTCTAAAGTACTATTGAAGTGTATTCATGTCAGGGAACTTGGCGATTATCCTGATTCAGGCACAATAATTCCTTTGAGATAATGGCAGGAGCTTCATTTCTTTTTATTCATTCTAGGGATGTTTTTTACGTTTAAATAATTTATTAGTGTCATAAGTAGGCTTACGTTAACACTGCAATGAAATTGGAACTCGCTGCCAGGGGAGGGAGTGGAAGCAGGTACGATAGTGACCTCCAAGGGCGTCTTGACAAATACATGAATAGGATGGGAATAGAGGGATATGGTCCCCAGAAGGGTAGGGGGTTTTAGTTCAGGCAGGCAGCATGGTCAGTGCAGGTTAGGAGGGCCTGTTCCTGTGCTGTAATTTTCTTTGTTCTTCGAAATTACTGCGAAAATCCCCTAGTTGCCACACTCCGGCGCCTGTTCGGGTACACTGAGGGAGAATTTAGCACGGCCAATGCATCTAACCAGCACCGCTTTCGGACTGTGGGAGGAAACCGGAGCACCCGGAGGAAACCCACGCAGACACGGGGAGAACGTGCAGACTCCACATAGACAGTGACCCAAGCCGGGGATCGAACCCAGGTCACTGGTGCTGTGAGGCAGCAGTGCTAACCACTGTGTCACCGTGCCTCCCTTGGACACAGTCATGGGATTTTGATGATTTAGGGTGGGAGGAGATACACATTTATTATATCAGCTGGGCCGAGTTGCCCATTGCTGGGCTGTGACTTCCACTGAATGAATCACCAATTCCTGGAGACTCCAGGGCAACCCTGGACAGTTGGCAACGCTGCCACAGGTGGGACCTGCCCACCCTGCTACCCGGTTACTCTTGCACAATGAACCTGTGCTGAGGCACATGGGGCAGTCCCCTCCCTCGCTGCAGTCCTACTGATCCATGACCAACGGGTCAATTCAGTTCAGCCACTCGTGGCCATTCAGGTGAACTCTGTTTGAACCTGTGAATAATTGCTTGGAAAAGGTTTGTATCTCCTCGTAACCGATGGCTACCCTGGAGGGGCCGACTGCCGAAATCTGGGAAGTTTTATTAGCCCTCATTGTGTTAGCTGGGTGATTTACATATGTATCGGCTGAATATTGGAGCCAGTTTGAACCTGGGGCTAATTGTATGCGAACATATTTTATTTGTGCACTGTCGCATCGCCTGAACAAGAGGTCGCTTTCGATTGCTGAATGTCTAACTCTTCACTGCACATTGGGGCATGAATGTCGGTGGATGGATTCCTTTAACAACAACTTCCCCATCGGCAACAATTCCCGGTGGAACAGTGCCTCAGAAACCATTACCATCCAAGGGGCGGCACAGTGGCACAGTGGTTAGCACTGCTGCCTCACAGCGTCAGAGACCCGGGTTCAATTCCAGGCTTGGGTCACTGTCTGTGTAGAGTTTGCACGTTCTCCCCGTGTCTGCATGGGTTTCCTCCGGGTGTTCCGGTTTCCTCCTACAGTCCAAAGACGTGCTGGTTAGGTGCATTGGCCAAGCTAAATTCTCCCTCAGTGTACCCGAACGCGTGCCGGAGTGTGGCAACTAGGGGATTCTCACACTAATTTTGTTGCAGTGTGAATGGAAGCCTACTTGTGACTAATAAAATTTATTAAAGAAAGCTTGCATTCATGTAGCGCCTTTCTTTGCCACAGGATGTCCCAAAGCCAATGGAGCACCTTTTGACTTGTAGTCGCTTGTAATATAGGAAGTACATCAACCAATTTACCCGCAGCAAACTCCTGCAGCCAGCAATGTGACAATCGCTAGATAATCTGCTTTTCATGGGACATGGGCATCACTGGGTGGCCAGCATTTATTGTCCATCCCTAGTTGCCCAAGGACAGTTAGGGGTCAACCACATTGCTGTGGCTCTGGAGTCACATGTAGGCCAGACCAAGTAAGGACAGCAAATATAGATGGCACGGTGGCACAGTGGTTAGCACTGCTGCCTCACAGCGCCAGGGACCCGGGTTCAATCCCAGAGTAGGGTGACTATCTGTGCGGAGTCTACACATTCTCCCCATGTTCTGCGTGGGTTTCCTCCGGGTTCTCCGGTTTCCTCCCACAGTCCGAAAGACGTGCTGGTTAGGTGCATTGGCCATGCTAAATTCTCCCTCAGTGTACCCGAACAGGCACCGGAGTGTGGCAACGAGGGGATTTTCATCGTAACTTCATTGCAGTGTTAATGTAAGCCCAATTGTGGCACTAATAAATAAACTTTAAACAGTGACCATGGGGAGTCTTCCACTCCCACCTGAAACAACAGACACTCGGTTTAATGTCACGTCTGAACCGTTGTATCGCTGACAGTGCTGCACTCTCTCAGTTCAAGCCCAGGAGTGTTAACCTTGATTATTTTTGTGATCAAACTCTGGAATGGGACTTGAACCTACTGCTGTTTAACACAAAGATGAGCGTGCTACCAACTGGGCAACAGGGAGAGGTGAAAATTACGAGTTGAGGGAGGCAGGAGCCGATCATGGAGGGTGAGGAAGCAGGGAGACCGGAAGGTAAACCAAAGCATTTTGGAGGTTTTTGGAGGAAGGGATGGAGATGGTGAAGCAGATTGGCTGTTGCGTGAAGAGATAAATATTGGGAATCAGGGAGAATTCCCTCTGCTTCTCCAAGATTGTGCAGCACTTCCCCGGTACTGCTGCCTAGATGAATGAACAAACAAAGGACAGTACAGCACTGGAACAGGTCCTTCGGCCCTCCAAACCTGCACCAATCACATTGTCCTATCCAGACCAATCATTTATATCCCTCTATTCCCCGTCTGTTCATATGCCTATCCAGGTAAGTCCAGGTAAGTCCAAAGATGTGCGGGTTAGGTTGATTGGCTATGCTAAAATTGCCCCTTAGTGTCCTGGGATGTGTAGATTAGAGGGATCAGCAGGTAAAATATGTAGGGATATGGGGGTAGGGCCTGGGTGGGATTGTGGTCGGTGCAGACTCGATGGGCCGAATGGCTTCTTTCTGTACTGTAGGGTTTCTATGATTTCTTAAATGTCGCTAACGTGTCTGCCTCAACCACCTCACTAGGCAGCGCATTCCAGGCCCCCACCACCCTCTGTGTAAAAATGCTCTGAACCACTCACCTCCCTTCCAACACAGAGACAAATCCTTATCCTATCATCATTCCCAACACACTCCATGGCCTCACCAACTCCCTTCACCCCCCCACCTCACCATCTCTGAGGCCTCCTTCAATTCCGCAAGTCTTCGACATCTCTGCACTCCTCAAACTCTAGTTTCTTGTCCACCCCGATTCGAAATGCTGCGCCCCGCCTCCGGCTGCACAAGCTCTCGAATTCTCTCCTCAAGTTTCTCGGTCTCTATCCCATCACCCTCTCTTCCTTTAAGACTCTGCATAAAACAACCTCCTTGTTGAAGTTTCCGCTCAGTTCTCCCAATATTGTCCTTACATGTCAGATTGTGTTTGATAATCATCCCTGTGAAACGCTTTGGGGTTTTGCACAACCTCAAAGGTGCTATATAAATGTAAGTTTTTCTTGTTGAGAGTGCTCTGAGCCACAGTGAAGATCCAATATCTTCGCAAGAATAAAGGAGCGAAGGACATCGAGTAGTGGGGAGGTTGAGGTATAATGATGTTATTACTGGACTAGTAATCCAGAGATGCAGGGTAACACACTGGGGACCCGGGTTCAAATCCCACCATGGCAGATGGTGACATTTAAATCCAATAAAAATCTGGAATTAAAAGTTTAATGAAACCTTTGCCGATTATCATAAAGACCCATCTGGTTCACTAGTGCCTTTTGGGTGGCATGGTGGCACAGTGGTTAGCACTGCTGCCTCACAGCGCCAGGGACCCGAGTTCAATTCTGGTTTTGGGTCACTGTCTGGTGGAGTTTGCACATTCTCCCATATCTGCGTGGGTTTCCTCCGGGTGCTCTTGTTTCCTCCCACAGGAGGAAGCTGCTTCACCCAAAGGGTTGTGAGTTGAGGAGGAATTTCTTCACACAAAGGGTTGTGAATCTGTGGAATTCCCTGCCCAGTGAAGCAGTTGAGGCTACCTCATTGAATATTTTTAAGGCAAGGATAGATAAATTGAACAGTAAAAGAATTAAGGGTTCTGGTGAGCGGGCGGGTAAGTGGAGCTGAGTCCACAAAAAGATCAGCCATTGAATGGCGGAGCAGGCTCGAGGGACCAGATGGCCTTCTCCTGCTCCTAGTTCTTATGTTTTTATATTCACAGTCCAAAGATGTGCGGGTTAGGTTGATTGGCCATGCTAAATTACCCCTTAGTGTCAGGGGGATTAGTGGGTAAAATACTTGGGGTTACAGGGATAGGGCCTGGGTGGGATGGTTGTCAGTACAGGCTCAATGGGCCAAATGGCCTCATCCTGCACAGTAGGGATTCTATGACAGGTACTAACAGCCTTTGACTGTGAACTCTCTCTGAAGTGCTGGCATTAAACATTCTCCTCCGATTTCAGCAGTGAATTACTTTTCACACCAAACCCTGCTGAACGTTACCAGGTCAGGACAGCTGCTGAAACTAGAATTGTTTGAATGTACTTATTCCTGTCAGTGTCAGCACTGTATTACTCTCCAGCTTGTTCTTTTGTTACCTACTATGTCCTTCGGTGAACAAGTCTGTACACAGAAGGAATTCAATTAAATGTATCTGCTCTGCTTAAGAGGCGTGTTGCTAAAATATTATGACATGCAGTTGGAAACCTTTGATAAAATATCCCTGTGGAACCTCAAGATAAATAATGAGCAGCACATTATTTGATACATTTAAAATCTCTGCCTGAACTCTGAAGAATGAAAGTGACTTCACGTTATTCCGATTGCCGCAGGCTTCCCTAATCCTGTACTTTTACACATTCTCCTATTTGTCCACTTTTATTTTTATTCCCTGGAAACTCCCTTGCATAGAAACAAACGCAAGCTCTGTCCCAAATTGGCACAACTATTTCTTGTTTCAAAATCTACATTTTTCTTTTGTGGACAACATGTTGTTGCAAAGAACTCCCTGCTGCAGTTGGAGAAAGAGACGTTCTGTCGAAGCCTCTCATCTCATACTCATCAGGACAGCCACAAGGATGCCAAATTTCATGGTTCGGTTCCAGCCTTGGGTCACTGTGTAGAGTCTGCACGTCCTCCCCGATGTCTGCGTGGGTTTCCTCCGGGTGCTCCGGTTTACTCCCACAGTCCAAAAGATGTGCTGGTTAGGTGGATTGGCCATGCTAAATTGCCACCTAGAGACCAAAGGTGAGTAAATTAGGTGGATTGGCTATGTAAAATTGCTCCTCAGTATCCAAATAATGTAAATTAGGTGGATTAGCCATGATAAATTCCTCCTTAGTATCCAAAGATGAGTAGGTTAGGTGGATTGCCCATGCAAAATTATCCCTTAGTGTCTAAAGCGTGTAAACTAGGTGGATTAGCCATGGTAAATTGTCCCTTAGTGTCCAAAGATGTGTAGGCTAGGTGGATTGGCTATGCTAAATTGCTCCTTAGTATCCAAACATGTGAGGGTTAGATGGATTAGCTAAGCTAAATTGTCCCTTAGTGTTCAAAGTTGTGTAGGTTAGGTGAATTGGCTGTGCTAAATTGCTCCTTAATATCCAAAGAGTCTAAGATAGGTGGATTAGCCATGGTAACTTGTCCCTCAGTGTCCAAAGATGTGCAGGTTAGGTGGATTGGCCATGCTAAATTGACCCTTAGTGTACAAAGATGTGCAGGTTAGGTGGATTGGCCATGCTAAATTGACCCTTAGTGTACAAAGATGTGCAGGTTAGGTGGATTGGCCATGCTAAATTGCCCCTCAGTGTACAAAGATGTGCGAGTTAGGTGGATTGGCCATGCTAAATTACTCCTTAATGTCCAAAGATATGTAGGTTAGGTGGATTGGCCATGCTAAATTGCTCCTTAGTGTTCCAAGATGTCTAGGTTAGGTGGATTGGCCATGGTAAATTGCTCCTTAGTGTTCCAAGATGTTGAGGCTAGGTGGATTGGCCATGGTAAATGTGGAGGGTTACGGGGACAGGGCAGAAGAGAGGGCCTTGGTGGCTCTTTCAGAGAATTGGTGCAAACGCTCTTTCTGCACTGTAGGAACTCTATGCATTCGATGGGGATAAATGGAGCAGTGTTTATGTTGAATTGAGTTCACAGCTGAAGGGGTTGTGAGCTGAAAGTAGCTCCGAGTGCGCCGACTATGACTTACTGAGAACTGCAGCCGCTTATCTCTGGATTTGCACCTTCCATTGCTTGTAAGCACGGCTCTGCCCAATTGGATCAAGTAGGCCTCGCAAAACAAACTGTGCCCAGTGAGGTCACCGTGAGGCCACCAGGTCTGTGCAAATCAAAGTGGCAGACCATTGAAAA
Organism: Mustelus asterias; assembly: GCF_964213995.1. Classification (NCBI taxonomy): domain Eukaryota; kingdom Metazoa; phylum Chordata; class Chondrichthyes; order Carcharhiniformes; family Triakidae; genus Mustelus; species Mustelus asterias. The sequence continues at coordinate 151,813,495 of NC_135803.1, read as the reverse complement.
AGCTGGCACCCTGACAGAGGGTGGGTTTCAAAAGCATCTGGGAGATGCCAAATATATCTCACAAACCAGCTAAAACAAACAGCGCAACCCAAGCCAGAACCAAGAGAAACCACCACCCTCCCCTCAAGCCACAGCGATGACTAGCAGCTTCTAGGAAAGGGCATTTCCACCTCAGTTAGTAAATATCATTCATTCTAAACGAAGCCTTTTTTAGCTTTGTTGTTGATTCGATTCCCATTGCCCATGAGTCATGCCTTGTGTCTCAGACTATTCCTCCAAGGCACGCATTTGCTGCTTAGCTGTCTGTGGTCTGTGGACACTTCAATAGCTCTGGTTCCAGGTGTTTCCCAGAGGAAGTAGGAGGGAAAGAGAAAAGGAATGAATTCTGACCTTTGAACTTTAGACATGGCTTGAGCCTCCTGGGTCTCGATTGATTGGCTAATTTACAGAATGAAATGAGCCACACGGTTCAGATACGAGAGGTCCACAGAAGTATCCGGCAATGTGAACTGACCAGGCTGAATCTTTGGCAGCAAAGCAAGATCAGTGACATCTCAGTAGTTGATCTTCCTCTACATCTTAGCTATGACTGTAACAGTAGATTCTGCGCCCTCTCCTTTCCTTCTCTATGAACGGTATGCTTTGTCTGTATAACGTGCAAGAAACAATACTTCTCACTGTATACTAATACATGTGACAATAATAAATTAAATCACATCTCTGCCTCTAAGCAAGAAGGTTCAGGTTCGATTCCCACCCCAGGATGATGGTCAAGGTAGGTGCAATCATAACGCGGTCAAACAGCATGGTGGCACAGTGGTTGGCACTGCTGCCTCACAGTGCCAGGGACCCAGGTTCAATTCAGACCTTGGTGACTGTGCGGAGTTTGCACCTCCTTCTCGTACCTGCATGAGTTTCCTCCGGGTGCTCCAGTTCTCTCCCACACTCCAAGGATGTTCAGGTTAGAGGAATTGGCCATGCTAACTTGCCCCTTAGTGTCTAAGGATTTGTAGGCTAGGGGATTAGTGGGGTAAAAGTGGGGTTAAGGGAATGGGGCATGGGGTAGCTTGGTTAAGATGCTCTGCCAGTGAGTCAGTGCAGACTCAATGGGCGGACTGGCCTCCCTCTGCACCATGGGGATTTTATGATTCTAAGTACAGAGTGACCAGGACTACGAGTTGGGATATGGACAACATCGTTTTGGATAAGTTTATGGATTGTGTAAGGCCGGACGCTGATTAGGAAAGCACTGTAGTGTACTGGTGCTGGAGAGAGGTCATGAAGGTATAGAAGAGGTTTACCAGGATGTTGCCTGGTCTGGAGGGGATTAGCTATGAGGAGAGGTTGAATAAACTCGGTTTGTTCTCACTGAAACGACGGAGGTTGAGGGGTGACCTGATAGAGGTTTACAAGATTATGACTGACATGGACAGAGTGGATAGTCAGATGCTCTTTCCAAGGGCAGAAAAGTCAAGTACTCGGGGACATGGGTTTAAGGTGCGTGGGGAAAAGTTTAGAGGAGATGTGCGAGGCAAGTTTTTTACACAGAGGGTGATGAATGTCTGGAACGCGCTGCCCGGGGAGGTGGTGGGAGCAGGTACGATAGCGGCATTTAAGGGGCATCTAGATGAATACATGAATAGGATGGGAATGGGAGGATACAGACTTCATAAGTGCATACGATTTTAGTTTAAGCAGGCATCATGATCGGTGCAGGCTTGGAGGGCCGAAGGGTCTGTTCCTGTGCTTTACTATTCTTTGTTCTTGTGAGGGGAGCGCTGGGCGGAGATTATCTCCGTTTTCTACATGTCAGCGGCATTGTAACGTTCCCCTCGTATTGCCATATCCACCAAAACTGCAAGAGAATCTAAAAAGTGAGCTTTTACTTTTGACTGCAAACAGCTGCCAGAGGAAAGCTTCCCTCTTAATGTCAACCAAGGATAAAGCAAATCCCTCATGGGCAACCCAATCGAGGAAAACCTGTCATCCCAGTGCTCAGATCAAAAGAGCATAGCCGACGGTGGGACATATTCTTATAACCTAGGGCTTACAAGCTATTTTCCTTTGCACAATTATCATATGTCATTCAATTGATATAACTAGATATAATAACAGCCATCAATGTACAAATCTATGCCTAAGGTGCAAGATCGGGTTAGCTTTCTTGAGCATGCTGCGGGGATATTTATATATGGAATTTGTCTATAAAGGATTTGTTAAAGAGCAGTAGATTGTCTCCTGGCTCTGTCGGTTCAGGGGAGTCTCACCAACACAGTTTGTCAGCGACTGAAACACAGCAACTGACTTCAACAGAGTAGAGTATGAACTTGAGGAGGAACTTCTTCACACAATGAGTTGTGAATCTGTGGAATTCCCTGCCCAGTGAAGCAGTTGAGGCTACCTCATTGAATGTCTTTAAGGCAAGGATAGAGAGATTTTTGAACAGTAAAGGAATTAAGGGTTATGGTGAGCGGGCGGGTAAGTGGAGCTGAGTCCACGAAAAGATCAGCCATGATCTTATTGAATGGCGGGGCAGGCTTGAGGGGCCAGATGGCCTACTCCCGCTCCTAGTTCTTATGTTCTTAACCTGGGTTTCAGACCTGCTCTTGCATAGTCATGGGAAGCCGATGACCTAGTGGTATTATCACCAGACTGTTAATCCAGAAACTCCGCTAATATTCTGGGGACCTGAGTTCGAATCCCGCCAAAGCAGCTGGTGGATTTGAATTCAATGAAAAAAATCTGGAATTAAGAATCGACTGATGACCATGAAGCCATTGTCGATTGTCGGAAAAACCCATCTGGTTCACTAATGTCCTTTAGGGAAGGAAATCTGCCGTCCTTACCCGGTCTGGCCTACATGTGATTCCAGACCCACAGCAATGTGGTTGACTCTCAACTGCCCTCCAAGGGCAACTTATTGATTTGATTTGATTTACTATTGTCACATGTATTAGCATACAGTGAAAAGTATTGTTTCTTGCACGCTATGCAGACAAAGCATACCGTTCATAGAGAAGGAAACGAGAGAGTGCAGAATGTAATGTTACAGTCATAGCTAGGATGTAGAGAAAGATCAACTTAATACGCGATAGGTCCATTCAAATGTCAGACAGCAGCAGGGAAGAAGCTGTTCTTGAGTCGGTTGGTACGTGATCTCAGACTTTTGTATCTTTCTCCCGAAGGAAGAAGGCAGAAGAGAGAATGTCCGGGATGCATGATATCCTTAATTATGCTGGCTGCTTTGCCGAGGCAGTGGGAAGTGTAGACAGCGTCAATGGATGGGAGGCTGGTTTGCGTGATGGACTGGGCTATATTCACGTCCTTTTGTAGTTCCTTGCGGTCTTGGTCAGAGCAGGAGCCATACCAAGCTGTGATACAACCAGAAGGAATGCTTTCTATGGTGCATCTGTAAATGTTGGTGAGAGTCATAGCTGACATGCCAAATTTCCTTAGTCTTCTGAGAAAGTAGAGGCGTTGGTGGGCTTTCTTAACCACAGTGTCGGCATGGAGGGACCAGGACAGGTTGTTGGTGATCTGGACACCTCACAATTTGAAGCTCTCAACACTTTCTACTTCATCCCCATTGATGTAGACAGGGGCATGTTCTCCTCTGCGCTTCCTGAAGTCGATGACAATCTCCTTCGTTTTGTTGACATTGAGGGGGAGATTATTGTCACCGCACCAGTCTACTGATGACCATGAAACCGTTGTCAATTGTCAGAAAAACCCATCTGGTTTGCTAATGTCCTTTAGGGAAGGAAATCTGCTGTCCTCACTTTATTTCGTGATTCATTCATGGGACATGGGTGTCACTGGCTGGCCAGCATTTATTGCCCATCCCTAGTTGCCCGAGGGCAGTTGAGAGTCAACCACATTGCTGTGGCTCTGGAGTCACATGTAGGCCAGACCAGGTAAGGACGGCAGATTTCCTTCCCTAAAGGGCATTCGTGAAACAGATGGGTTTTTCTGACAATTTACCCGGTCTGGCCTACCTGTGACTCCAGAGCCACAGCAATGTGGTTGACTCTCAGCTGCCCTCGGGCAACTAGGAATGGGCAATAAATGCTGGCCAGCCAGCGACGCCCATGTCCCATTAATTTTTTTAAAATACATGAACAATATCATAGTGTTTACTGTCTGCTAGAACATGGACAACAAAGGATTGGGAGAAGGCCATTCAGCCCCTCAGTCAGTTAGAACACGGCTGATCTGTAGCATAATTCCATCCACCCGCTTTGGTTCCCTATCCCTTAACGCACTGCTCACTGAACAAAAATCAATGAACCTCAGTTTCAGAATTTGCCAATTAACTCCCAGCCTTCCCGAGGGACAGAATTCCAGGGCTGGCACCTGCCTGTCCCACCAAACTGTCAATGGAATTCTGGTTAGCCCGCCATATTCCCCGCGGCAGGTCCCGCCACAGCAGGGCCGGAACATCCCATCTGTCAGAGATCGCCCCGCCAACATGATGTTGTGGGAGCCGCCCATTCCATTGGAAACCCGCAGGAAAACCCGGCATGGCTGCCAGTGGGATGCTCTCCGCTTTTCCCTTCTGGCACGATGTTTCGCTAAAAACCAAAATCAGAAAATTCCAGCCCGTACTGGTAGACGTCTGTTTCACAACTTCAGATCACCGATTGTAATGAAAATTGTCAACTCCATCTTCTTAAACTTTAAAACACTTAAACTTTAAAAACTTTTAAAGTTTTTTAAAGTTTATTTATTAGTGTCACAGGTAGGCTTACATTATATATGATCAGCAAGACAGGCATCCTTCTGGATCTGACTTGCTGAGAAATAACATCCGCTGTGGAACAATGTTATCTCCTACAGTCCTAGATTCTATTTTCCGCAATACCCTTTGATGTGGCACTTTATCAAATGCCTTCTGGGAATCCAAGTACAGTACGTCCACAGGTTCCCCTCTATCCACAGTGCTTGTTACTCCTTCAAAGAAATAAATTGGCTAAACATGATTTCCCTTTCACAAAACCATACTGATTCTTCTCAATTTGCTTGAGTTTTTCTAAGTGTCCAGCTACAGCCTCCTTATTGATCGATTCCAACACCTTCCCCCCAACAGATGTCAAGCTGACTGTTTTAAGTTTACTCATTAGTGTCACAAGTAGGCTTACATTAACACTGCAATGAAGTTACTGTGAAAATCCCCGAGTCGCCACACTCCGGCGCTTGTTCGGGTACACTGAGGGAGAATTTAGCATGGCCAATGCACCCTAACCAGCACGTCTTTCTGACTGTGGGAGGAAACTGGAGCACCCAGAGGAAACCCACGCAGACACAGGGAGAATGTGTAGACAGTGACCCAAGCTGGGAATCGAACCCAGGTTCCTGGCGCTGTGATGCAGTAGGGCTAACCACTGTGTCACTGTGCCTCATGTGCAGCTTTGGGGGGGCAGGCGGGGCACCCGCAGCGGGCAAGCGGACAGATCAGGTTCCTGCACGGGGCCTAAGTGCCAGATCGGGAAGGCTTAAGCCAGGAACACTGAGCCGGTTTTTCCCACTAGCCCGAAGACGTCTGGAGCTGGTTCATGGGCCAGATAGCCCAGTAAGGTGTACATAGACTTTTCAGCACAGAAACAGTCCATTCGGCCCGATAGGTCGATGCTGGCAATGTGCTACATGAGACTTCAAACTCCATACCACCCCCTTCTTCATTTAACCCACCCACGCTCCCCCCCCCTCTCCATAGAAGAAAGGGAGATGGTGGCAGAGTGGTGACGTCTATGGACTGATAGTCCAGAGACCTAGGCTAATGCTCTGGGCGGGCACAGGTTCAAATCTCGCCACGGCTGCTGATGGAGTTTAACAGAGTTGGGAAGGACAGACAGAGATGTGGAGTTGAAACCACGACTGGATCAGCCACAGTTTTATCCGAATGGTGGAGCAGATTTGATGGGCCAAATGGTCGACTTCTGCTTCTAAATCCGATGTTCCTTTCTCCCTTGTGTGTGTACTTAGCTTCCCTCCAACTGCATCTTTGCTATTCGCATCAACGTCTCTGTGAGTTCCACACGTACTCTCTGGGAAGAGAAATCCCTATCAGATTTATTAGTGTGGGGATTTGCAATCTGAGACTCTGCAACCACATGTAGCTCATTAAGGCGTTGTGTGCCACTCCCGGTATGATCACTCAAACTCATTTGGATGGGAACTAAATGGCTCATTTTGTATTTAAATATTTTTTATCATCGTTGTACCAACATTGCCATAAAAAAACCTATTAAAAGGTTGTTGAAATGTGTCTCTGTTTTTCATTATCATTCTATTTGAGTATCAGCGTTTCAGCACTTAGAGTATTGCATTTTTAACTAAATTTTAAATAATGGCCCTTCCTTCTTACTGGCTCCTGTATTAGTCAGATTCTGAGGGGTCAAAATAAGTCTTGGTATCGGTGTTTTTTAAAGCTTATTGGTGTCACAAGTGTCAACAGACTTTTGAATGGACCTACCTCACATTAAGTTGATCTTTCTCTATACCCTAGCCATGACTGTAACACTACATTCTGCACTCTCTCCTTTCCTTCTCTATGAACGGTATGCTTTGTCTGTATAAATGCAAGAAACGATACTTTTCACTGTTTGATTTCTTGATTTGATTTATTGTTGTCACATGTATTAGTATTTAGTGAAAAGTATTGTTTCTTGCGTGCTACACCGACAAAGCATACCGTTCATAGAGAAAGAAACTAGAGAGTGCAGAATGTAGTGTTAAAGTCATAGCTAAGGTGTAGAGAAAGATCAACTTAATTCCTGATTCTAGCCCTCCATCATCTCTTGCGAGGTAGGTCCATGCAAAAGTCTGACAGCAGCAGGGAAGAAGCTGTTCTTGAGTCGGTTGGTACATGACCTCAGACTTTTGTACCTTTTTCCCAACGGAAAAAGGTGGAAGGGGTATGTCCAGGGTGAATGGGGTCCTTAATTATGCTGGCTGCTTTGCGGAAGCAGCAGGCAGTATAGACAGAGTCAATGGATGGGAGGGTGGTTTGCGTAATGGATTGGGCTACATTCACGACCTTTTGCAGGTTTTTGCAGTCTTGGGCAGAGCAGGAGCCAGACCAAGCTGTGATACAACCAGAAAGAATGCTTTCTATGATGCATCTGTAAAAGCTGGTGAGAGTCGTAGCTGACATGTCAAATTTCCTTAGTCTGCTGAGAAAGTAGAGGCGTTGGTGGGCTTTCTTAACTATAGTGTCATTGTTAGAGAGTTTAAAAGAGTTGGAATGAAGTTTTAGAAATAGAGAACGAGAGTAAAAGATAGAATTAGAAGGTATGCTGGGCACAGCTTGCGAGAAGTCACCTCGCTTTGGCGCCATCTTGTTTCTGTATACTGATACATGTGACAATATTAAGTCAAATCAAAGTCGGCTTACATTAACACTGCAGTGAAGTTACTGTGAAAATCCCCGAGATGCCACACTCTGGTGCCTGTTCGGGTACACTGAGGGAGAATTTAGCACGGCCAATGCACATCTTTCGGACTGTGGGAGGAAACCGGAGCACCCGGAGGAAACCCACGCAGACACGGGGAGAACATGCAGACTCCGCACAGACAGTGACCCACACATGTGCACACACACACACATGCATATATATTCACACAAATGTGTGCAAATGCACATACACATACATATACATGCATGCGCACACACACACATACTTGCACACACACATACACACATGCACATACACACACAGCCACACATGTGCACACGCACACAGCCACACATGTGCACACACACAGCCACACATGTGCACACACACGCACACGCACACACATTTTCACTCGCTCCTGGCCCCCCCAGGCTGCTGAGACTGAGGAGGACTTTGTTTAAGTATTTAAATGCCACAGATGAAACTTCCCAGCATCTTACAATGCTGCATGCTAATGAGACCGAGTGAATGGAAAACTGTGTTCCAATTCTGGCTACTTTTGAGGGAGGGAAGATATATTTAGGAATCTCCTCTACCCCCTAACCCAAAGAAATATTACGCCCCCACACTGCCATGTGTTGAGTATAATTGAGGCTTTTGATCTTCCCTCTGTACCCACAGACCACAGAGTCTCTCACACTCAGCACTCACGGTGGAAAAGTCCTTGATTCACTTGCCTGTGTCCTGTCTCCTGTCGCTGGGAGGAATTTTCTTGGGGGAGGCAACAAATAAACATTTTATAAGGAAAACATTTGAAAGCAGATGCAGCAACTGAATGCATAAAGTGCATGATCATTATGATCATTCGTCGGGATTTTCGATGTATGTCTTCAAAGGGATGCCTGAGCGTGATTCATACGACAAAACCCTTCAGAACCTTGACCAACCCAGACCATCTGGAGGCCTGAAAACCCAAAAGTCCAGATGGTCTCGGGAACAGGCTACATCTCAATAAACACAGCCCTTCCCTAACCCTTTAACCTCCTCCAGCCCCACAAGGGCCACATGGTGGCACAGTGTTTAGCACTGCCACCTCACAGCACCAGGGACCCGGGTTCAATTCCCGGCTTGGGTCACTGTCTGTGTGGAGTTTGCATGTTCTCCCTGTTTCTGCGTGGATTTCCCCCGGTTCCTCCCACAGTCCAAAAATGTGCATGTAAGGTTAATTGGCCACGCTAAATTGCCCCTTAGTGTCAGGGGGACTAGCTAGGGTAAATGCCTGGGGTTATAGGGATAGGGCCTGGGTGGGATTGTGGTCAGTGCAGACTCGATGGGCCGAATGGCCTCCTTCTGCACTGTAGGGTTTCTATGATTCTAACCATCCATTATCTCTTGACTCCTCCAATTCTGGCCCCCAGGGTAGAAATGTCAATTACTGAGGGACATAGGATTAAGTTAGAAGGGAGAAAGTTTAAAGGAGATGTGAAAGGCAAGTTTTTTCACACAGAGGGTGGTAAATGCCTGGAATGCGCTGCCAGAGGAGGTGGTAGAAGCAGATACAATAGCAACGTTTAAGAGGCATCTTGACAGATACATGAATAGGCAGGGAATAGAGAGATACGGACCGCATAGAGGCAAAAGGTCTTTAGTTTAGTTTTATTCATTGGTGGGACATGAGCATCGCTGGCTGGCCAGCATTTAAATTCGATGTTCCTTTCTCCCTTGTGTGTGTACTTAACTTCCCTCTAACCTCGTCTATGCTATTCGCCTCAAAGACTCTGTGAGTTCCACACGCACTCTCTGGGTAGAGAAATCCCAATTTATTAGTGCGGGGATTTGCAATCTGAGACTCTGGAACCACATGTATCTCATTAAGTTAAGTTTATTTATTAGTTACAAGTAAGGTTTACATTAACACTGCAATGAAGTTACTGTGAAATTCCCCTAGTCGCCACACTCCGGCGCCTATTCGCGTCAATGCACGTCTTTCAGATTGTGGGAGGAAACCGGAGCATCCGGCCGAAACCCACGCAGACACGGGGAGAACGTGCAGATTCTACAAGTCAGTGACCCAAGCCGGGAATCGAACCTGGGTCCCTGGCACTGTGAGGCAGCAGTGCTAACCATTGTGCCACTGTGCCACCCGCCCATTAAGGCCTTGTGTGTCACTCCTGATACGATCACTCAAATCCACTTGGATGGGAGCTAAATGGCACATTTTGTATTTAAATATTATTTGCTTGCAAGTTGCTGCTATTTAATGTTTACAAGTTGCTGCTATTTAATGGAGAAATTATCTCAGTGAACTGAATGAGTATTTTTCATTATAATACCTCTGAAATGTTGCATTATCTGTAATCATGCGTTTTCAGAGCCACTCATTTTATCTGAAAAAGGATGAATTAATGTATGTCCTAATGTGCAAGTGTCTGCAATGACTATATCCGTGCGAGTGGGTTACTGTTTGAGACACACTTCATACTTTTAAGTTTTACTTATGGGAAACTTTCAATCAATTAACAACATTGCTATAAAAAAAACCTTTAAAAGGTTGTTGAGAGTGGTGAAGAAGGCATTCGGCATGCTTGGTTTCATCGGTCAGAACATTGAATACAGGAGTTGGAATGTCTTGTTGAAGTTGTACAAGACATTGGTAAGGCCACACTTGGAATACTGTGTACAGTTCTGGTCACCCTATTATAGAAAGTATATTATTAAACTAGAAAGAGTGCAGAAAAGATTTACTAGGATGCTACCGGGACTTGATGGATTGAGTTATAAGGAGAGGCTGAATAGACTGGGACTTTTTTCTCTGGAGCATAGGAGGCTTAGGAGTGATCTTATAGAGGTCCATAAAATAACGAGGGGCATAGACAAGGTAGATAGTCAATATCTTTTCTCAAAGGTAGGGGAGTCTAAAACTAGAGGGCATAGGTTTAAGGTGAGAGGGGAGAGATACAAAAGGGTCCAGAGGGGCAATTTTTTCACACAGAGGGTGGTGAGTGTCTGGAACGAGCTGCTACAGGTAGTAGTAGAGGCAGGTACAATCTTGTCTTTTAAAAAGCATGTAGATAGTTACATGGGTACGATGGCTTTAGAGGGATATGGGCCAAATGCGGGCAATTGGGATTAGTTTACGGTTTTTAAAATAAAGAGCGGCATGGACAAGTTGGGCGAAGGGCCTGTTTCCATGCTGGAAACCTCTATGATTCTATGAAATGTGTCTCTGTTTTTCATTATCATTCTATTTGAGTATCAGCGTTTCGACACTTACAGTATTGGGTTTTTAACTAAATTTTAAATAATGGCCCTTCCTTCTTACCGACCCCTGTATTAGTCAGATTCTGAGAGGTCAGAATAAGTCCTGGTATTGGTGTAGTTTTTTGAAGTTTATTCATTAGTGTCACAAGTGCCGTCACTTGTTTTTGAATGGACCTACCTCGCATTAAGTTGATCTTTCTCTACGCCTCAGCTGTAACACTACATTCTGTGCTCTCTCAATACTTTTCACTGTACACTAATACATGTGACAATAATAAATCAAATCAAATCAAATCAAAATTCAGCCCTTTGAGCCTGCTCCGCCATTCGATCAGATCATGACTGATCGCTCCTTGGTCTCAAATCCACCTCCCCACCTGTTGCCCATATCCCTTTGTCCATTTTCTTTATTAGAAATATCTTTATCTCCTTCTTGAAACCATTCAATGATTCAGACTCCACCGCGCTCTGGGGCAGCGAGTTCCACAAATTCACCACCCTCTGCGAGAAATAGTTCCCCCTCATCTCAGTTTTAAATCTACCGCTTCTCAACCTATACCTGTGACCTCTTGTTCTAGATTGCCCCATAAGAGGAAGCATTTGGTCTAAACATTTACTTTACCAATCCCTTTTAGAACTTTATATACCTCGATCAGATCCCCTCTCATCCTTCTAAACTCCAGTGAATACAAACCCAAACTGTTTAATCTCCCTCATACGTCAACCCTTTCATCCCCGGAATCAATAAACCCTTCCTTTACATAAAGTTACGCCTCTGGTTAAAACTGGGGAAATAACACTTCCCTGACACTTTCACCCCTCCAGTGCCACTCAAAGAAATAATGGTAGTTGTGAATGGTCTCCAACTTGCCGGCTGTGTCTAAACGATGGGGTGTGTAGCTGTGTCTGGTGCCCGCAATTTTCACTAATTGTTTCATGGAGAAAGTATGGAGAGATTGCGAGACACTGTACTTATATTGTCGAGAAACAGCTGCCACTCCAGCCTACCTAGTGCGACAGAGCTTTCAACATTGCCGAGAAAAGAATTCAAGTACCTCATCTCCCCAGAGGTGCACGTGTCACATTCCTGAGTTATCAACAGGCAGATATAGAGACTGAGTCAGGGGAAATGCACGGGGAGCGGATTGTTCCGACAACAGCTCTCCCTTATTCATCTGACAGAGAGGAATGCGGCAAGATATATATCAGCAATTCTGCCTCTGGGACACAGGTGTAGCTTTCAACCTTGAGGTGGGGGCGGGCGATGGGATTCTCTTAACTACCTTGGCGTAAAAAGGAAAGCCATGATGTGGAGATGCCGGCATTGGACTGGGGTGGGCACAGTAAGAAGTCTCACAACACCAGGTTAAAGTCCAGCAGGTGTATTTGGTATCACGAGCTTTCGGAGCGCTGTCCCTTCCTCAGGTGAGTCGCTTAATGAAGGAGCAGCGTTCCAAAGGCATGTGCTACCAAATAAACCTATTGGACTTTAACCTGGTGTTGTGAGACTTCTTACCGTAAAAAGGAAAGAATACACCTCCTCCTCTCACCTTGACGATGGGGTGTTTCATCATGCACTCCACTTCACCCTGGGTCACGAAAACATTTCAAACAGAATTTTTCAGACTCTACAAAAGAATTTGACTTTTCTCCATATCCATGTTCCACTCTGAGACACTTAATTCCCAAGCAGAGTTTTAGAGCAATAGTTCCCCATGCTGGTGTGTCATGAAGACCACTCCCCCCAACCCAAATTCCCCCCCCACCCCGCCCCAAGTGTGCCATATAAAGAGATTCAAAATTATTTCTATAATTAAGTGAAACTAACCTCCATCTTTAGCTCTGTGGTTGACATCTCCAAGACCCGACCAATCTCGGCCCACCCACGTGTGCCAGCTGGAAAAGAGCCGCACGTGCACGGTTTAGATTTTTTATGTTGGTCAGGCCCACGGGCATTGACCAACAGGACTTGGAGCTGAAGACAAAAGTCCCCATGCGCCCGCACAAAACTCAAAAAACCCTGGGAGAAACAAGAGAGTAAGAGTTTTAACAACACCAGGTTAAAGTCCAACAGGTTTATTTGGTAGCAAATTTGTTACCAAATAAACCTGTTGGACTTTAACCTGGTGTTGTTAAAACTCTTACTGTGTTTACCCCAGTCCAACGCCGGCATCTCCACATCAGAAGCAAGAGAGACAGGGACAGGTTAAAAAAAAGGTGAGAGGACAGGGAGAAGTTAAAAACAAAGTTAAAGTTTACTTATTACTGTCAGAAGTAGGCTTACATTAACACTGCAATGAAGCTACTGTGAAAAATCCCCTCGTCGTCACACTCCGGCGCCTGTTCGGGTACACTGAGGGAAAATTTAGCACGGCCACGGCACCCTAACCAGCACGCAGAATGTACAGACAGTGACCTAAGCCAGGAATCGAACCCTTGTCCCTGACGCTGTGAGGCAGCAGTGCTAACCACTGTGCCACCGTTCCCAGTAAGGTGAGGAGGCAGAGAAAATAAGGGGTGTGCCTCAATGATTTTTTATAATAAAGAGATGTGCTGTGACATGTAAAAGGTTGGGAACCATTATTTTAGATCTCACATTGACGATCTGACCCCCTTGCACACTTGTGGCTTCAGAGACAAAGGGAAAGCTTTCTGTCTGAAGGAATTTGTGCCGAAGATGTTTGAGTGTCAGACAGCAAAGATGCAGAGCAGCAAAGACAGGGCCTTTTCTCTGCGTTTTTCAATGAAAGTGAAGGTATCACTGAGGGCTTTTTTTTCCTGACAAGGTTTCGACCCAACACAATCAGATGACACTGACAGTTACAAGGCGAAAACACAAATGTCCCCAACCTTCTGTATGTCACGGCACATCTCTATATTTAAAAGAAATCATTCAGACACACCTCCTATTTTCTCTGTCTCCTTCCTTTACTGGGAACTGGTGCCACAGTGACACAGTGGTTGGCACTGCTGCCTCATATTGCCAGGGACCTGGGTTCAATTCCCAGCTTGGGTCACTGTCTGTGTGGAGTTTGCACGTTCTCTCTCATGTCTGCATGGGTTTCCTCCGAAAGACGTGCTGGTTAGGTGCTTTGGCCATGCTAAATTCTCCCCCAATGTACCTGAACAGGCACCGGTGTGTGACGATGAGGGGATTTTCGCAGCACGGGGATCAGCTGACATCAGAAAGCACAAGGGGCAAAACTCTCATGCTGACACTATCGTTAAGAAAGCCCACCAACGCCTCTTCTTCCTCAGAAGACTAAGGAAATTTGGCATGTCAGCTACAACTCTCACCAACTTTTACAGATGCACCATAGAAACCATTCTTTCTGGTTATATCACAGCTTGGTATGGCTCCTGCTCTGCCCAAGACCGCAAGGAACTACAAAAGGTCGTGAATGTAGCCCAATCCATCGCGCAAACCAGCCTCCCATCCATTGACTCTGTCTACACTTCCCACTGCCTCGGCAAAGCAGCCAGCATAATTAAGGACCCCATGCATCCCGACATTCTCTCTTCCACCTTCTTCCATTGGGAAAAAGATACAAAAGCCTGAGGTCACGTACCAACCGACTCAAGAACAGCTTCTTCCTTTCTGCTATCAGACTTTTGAATGGACCTACATTGCATTAAGTTGATCTTTCTCTACATCCTAGCTATGACTGTAACACTACATTCTGCACTCTCTCATTTCCTTCTCTATGAACGGTATGCTTTGCCTGTATAGCGCTCAAGAAGCAATCCTTTTCACTGCATGTGACAATAATAAATCAAATCAAATCAAATCAAAACTCTCCTGGTTCAAGATATCCTGAGGTTCTTTCCACAATCCTCAATCACCCTCTTGCCTAAAGTAGTTTTCCCAATCTTCATGACTTTGGGGTACAGTAAGGGTACAGTCATATCATGGTTATGTCATGAGGCTAATAATCTAGAAACCTGGACAAATGGGCTTGGGTTCAAATTCCACCATAACAGGCAAGGACTTTGAGTTCAGTAAACAAATCTGAAATAAAATGTTGGTACCATTAATGCTGACCATTTAACCACTGGAATGTCATAGAAGTCCTCATCTGGTTCACTGATGTCCTTCAAGGAAGGAAATTTGTTATCTTTATCCTCTCTGTCCCATGGCAACATAATTGATTCATAACTGCCCTCTAAAGTAGTCCAGTAGGCCACTTAAGTAATACCTCAGCACCACCTTTTCAAGGGCAATTAGGATGGGCATTAAATGTTGGCCCATTGCCAGTGACACCCACATCCTGTAAAAGAATAAATTTCAAACAAAGCCTTTCCAAATCCTATTGCAGACTCGCTCTTTGTTATCTATTTTTGTACTGTGAGTTTCCTGTTCCCTTGTCAGATCTGTCCGGGTGCCAAATGTTTTATAACAGGTCAACGCGCATCATAGAATTGAAATCATAGAAACCCTACAGTACAGAAAGAGGCCATTCGGCCCATCGAGTCTGCACCGACCACAATCCCACCCAGACCCTACCCCCACACATTTACCCACTAATCCCTCTAAACTACACATCTCAGGAGACTAAGGGCAATTTTTAGCATGGCCAATCAACCTAACCCGCACATCTTTGCACTGTGGGAGGAAACCGGAGCACCCGGAGGAAACCCACGCAGACACGAGGAGAACATGCAAACTCCACACAGACAGTGACCCAACCCAGGAATCGAACCCAGGTCCCTGGAGCTGTGAAGCAGCAGTGCTAACCACTGTGCTACCGTGCCGCCCGTGCATCATTGCAGCATATTAGACCAAGGTTGGCTTCCATCCACGAGGAAGATGGATAAGGCCGCATTGTAGAATTATAAAATTGCCCACATTATTTTTGAACGATGTTATGCTCAGGGAGCTGAGAACCTCAAAGATCCCTGATAACATCATTTTGGCTTACTGGGGGCAGGGTGCGAAAAAACAAACCTGGGGAACCTTAATCTTCAAGCTCCATGGAGCAATTGTTTATCCATACTGCCCAGCAGACTAATGCCAACTTGACCCAACTGAAAACTAACAGGTGTAAAGATTTATTGCCCATCTCTAACTGCCCTTGTAAAGGTGGTGAGTTGCCTTCTTGAACCGCTGCAGTCCCTGAGGTGTAGGTACACCCACAGTGCTGTTACTTTTTAAATTTATTTACAGGGCATGGGCATCGCTGGATAGGCCAGCATTTGTTGCCCGTCCCCCATTGCCCTGGTTAGGAAGGCAGTTCCAAAATTTTGACCCAGTGACAGTGAAGGATGGTGAATGTCTGGAACGCGCTGCCTGGGGAGGTGGTGGGAGCAGGTACGATAGCGGCATTTAAGGGGCAAATAGATGAATACATTAATAGGGTGGGAATGGAAGGATACAGACTTCGTAAGTGCATATAGTTTTAGTTTCGGCAGGCATCATGATCGGCGCAGGCTGAAGGGCCTGTTCCTGTGCTGTACTGTTCTTTGTTTGTTCTTTGCTGCCCTTGTCCTTCTAGATGGTAGAGGCCGGGGTTTTGGAAGATGTTGTTGGAGGATCCTTGGTGGGTTTCTGCAGTGTATCTTGTTGATAGTCTCTGTATGTTGTGTACACACTGCGACCACTGTGTATTGGTGGCGGAGGGAGTGAATGATGGAGGTGGTGGATTGGGTGCCCATCAAGTGGGGCTGCTTTGTCTGGATGGTGTTGAGCTTCTTGAGTATTGTTGAAACTGCGCTCATCCATGCAAGTGGAGACTATTCCTGACTTGTATATTGAGGATGATGAACAAACTTTGGGGAGTCAGGAGGTGACTTACTGGCTGCAGAATTCCCAGCCTCTAACTTGTCCTTGTAGCCATAGTATTTATGTGGCCAGTCCAGCTCAGTTTCTAGTCAATGGTGCAATCCAGGGTGTTGATGTGGAGGATCAGCCATTGTGTGTCAAGGGTAGATGGTTACATTCTCTGGCCGAGTGCTGGTCTCTCCCATCCTTGAGGATGGACCCAATTGTGGACGGAGAAAGAACGGCTACAACAATTTAACAACAATAATGGCAATAGTGGCTTTAAAATGGCTTTTAAAGAAAGAAAAAGAAAGAACAAGAAAATTACAGCACAGGAACAGGCCCTTCAGCCCTCCAAGCCTGCACCGACTATGCTGCCCATCTGAACTAAAACCCCCTACCCTTCCGGGGACCATATCCCTCTGTTCCCAGACTATTCATGTATTTGTCAAGATGCCCCTTAAAAGTCATTATCGTATCTGCTTCCACTACCTCCCCCAGCAGCGAGTTCCAGACACCCACCACCCTCTGTGTAAAAAACTTGCCTTGTACATCTAAAAACTTGCTTCGTACATCTAAAAATTTGCTTCGTACATCTGGCTGAGAAAGCTTGCTCGGATTTTTGGTCAACTTATAATTAAAAACAGATACAGCTTGTAAGGTTGCTCTGGTCTGGGAGCTGTGATCTGAAGCTTCCCAGATAAGGAAAGTTGTTTGCATTAACCCAGACAGTGTGGCTTTGTTTTATATGGCTGTTATGTGTGGAGCATGCAGTTTGAACTAAGCGTAATGGCGTCGTTCAAAAGTAATTTCACTGGATGTTCGAGCCATGTGATCAATTTCTGGTTACACAGTTGGCTGGATGACAGAGAATCTTCCAGAAGTGAGTAGAGGATTGTGGATAAAAAGACATGTACAGCCTTTGATTGGCAGTGATAACTTGGAAGAGACCAACCATTGTGTGAAGACCTGTACCTTGATGGATGCTTCAGAGAAGAAGAAGATAGATTCTACTTTGAGGATATTTCTTGGCCAAGGTTTTCCTGAACTCGGTAATATTTATTTCCAGTTCAATTGTTAAAGTTGATGTTCAGTTAAATTTCAGTAAAGAGTTAATGAGTTACAATTCTCGATTGTTTAAGTTGGTACTAGAAGTGTTAAATAAAGAAATTGTTGAATGACTTCCCTTGTTTGTCTCATTAAACTGGAATGCTTGGAAGGTGCTTAGCTTAAATGCTGAATAACACAATGGGCACCAGTTGCCATCTCAATGGATAAAAGCAAGGCAGCATCTTCAAGAGAGAAGCAAATATTAAAAAGTCTCACAACACCAGGTTAAAGTCCAACAGGTTTATTTGGTAGCACGAGCTTTCGGAGCGCTGCTCCTTCACCTGGTGTTGTGAGACTTCTTACTGCACCTACCCCAGTCCAACGCCGGCACCTCCACATCGCAAATATTAAAGAAGGAGAACACAGAATTAGGATGAGAATTGCCAAACTGTCAGATTACGGGAGCTAATCTTCATCCAATGACCCCATTCAAACCAAAATTATTCTGAAAGAGATTTCTACAAAGAACAAGTTTATACCCAAAAAAAAGAAACTCACGTATTCATCACATTCTAATATAATGATCACCCTGCTGGTATGCCTAGTAGTAGTTCAGTGAAAGACAGGCATTCATCCTTACTTAGTAGCTGTTGGAATGGTGTGATGTGAGGCTGGATGGATCCAAACAGGAAGTCTTACTGACAGAGTACTGTTCCAAAGACTATGTGCATCAAGCTGTTTTGCTTACTCAGCTTTGTTTGTCTACATTTCACAGCCAGGAATATTGCCCAGTAAACTCTACTTCTGATTTTCCCATGGTCAGTGTGCTTGTGGAACAGAGACAATTTGCAGATATTGATAACGGTTCTGTTGTTGCCATTTACACCTCCTCTAGATCCATTAAAAAGCAAAATAGCGCAGACTCTGAAACTCTGAAATAAAAACAGAAGGAAACAGGGAATATTCAGCAGGTCGGGCAGCATCGGCAGATGAGAGAAACAGGTTAATGGCCAGAATGTTACGGCTGTTCACACCGGCGGGATTTTCCCATCCCGCTGCAGTGAACAGAGATTTATCTGGGCGCCAAATTCTCCGACTTCGCTGCAGCGGGAGCGTGACGTGAATGGCCAGTAAGATCACACCCCATGTTTCAGGTCAATGACCTTTGGGAGTGGCACAGTAGCACAGTGGTTAGCTCTGCCGTCTCACAGAGCCAGGGGACCTGGGTTTGATACCTGACTCGGGTCACTGTCTGTGCAGAGTTTGCATGTTCTCCACGTGTCTGTGTGTGTTTCCTCCGGGTGCTTCGGTTTCCTCCCACAGTCTGAAAGACATGCTGGTTAGGTGCGTCAGTGTACCCGAACAGGCGCTGGAGTGTGGCAACTGGGGGATTTTCACAGTAACTTCATTGCAGCATCAATATAAGCCGACTTATGACTAATAAATAAACTTTGATGAAAGTGAAACCTCTGGAAAGTCCCAACTTTATTTCTCCTGTGCCCTGTCAGCCCTTTCGGCATCTAATCTCTCCTGCTTTTCAACCTATCATTGCCCTTCCATCCCCGATGCTTCCCTTGCCTGCTTCTATAGCTGCTTGAATATCTTGGTTTATCTGCAATTTGCTCCAGTTCTGATGAAGGATCAGAGTTCCAAAATATTAACTCTGCTTCTCTCTCCACAGATGCTACCTTGGGCACTGTGGCACAGTGGTTAGCACTGCTGCCTCACGGTGCCAGGGACCCGGGTTCGATTCTGGCCTCGGGTCACTGCCTGTGTGGAGGTTGTACGTTCTCCTCACATCTATCCCAGTCTATCCAGCCTCTCCTTATAACTCAAGCCATCAAGTCCCGGAAGCATCCCAGTCAATCATTTCTGCAATCTTTCTAGTTTAATAATATCCTTTCTATAATAGGGTGACCGGGACTGTACACAGTAGTTAGTTGGTCTTAACTGCATGCAGCTTTAATTAGTCTCAGAGCTCATTAGAGGCAAAGTAAATAAAACAGCTGGGCTAAAAGCAGATTACTGCGGATGCTGGAAAAACAGAAAATACTGGAAAATCTCGACAGGTCTGGCAGCATCTGTGGAGAGGGAATAGAGCCAACGTTTCAAGTCTGGACGACCCATGTGTGTTGTGTGTATTATTAAAGGTATAGGGGCAGCAATCGCTCATAAGGGATGGTGAAAACTCATTGTGGGTTCATTTATTAAGAACAAGCACAAGTGAACAGATATATGTGGACTGAAAGCTTCAGGACATCAGAAGCAGAGTTGTGTGCGCTGTGCTCTACTCCAGGCGGAATTGAAACTGAAACCAGATCACATGGCACACTTCCCTTCAAGTGATGTCATGCCGTTATCCCTTAAAGACATATTGCAGCATTACGGTCCCTCATAAACATCATCCAGTGACCTCTGCTGACAAATACCTTTGATTTTGGTTTGATTTATTAGTGTCACATGTATTGGGATACAGTGAAAAGTATTGTTTCTTGCACGCTATAGAGACAAAGCATACCGTACACAGAAAAGGAAAAGAGAGGGTGCAGAATGTAGTTTTACAGTCATATCTAGGGTGTAGAGAAAGGTCAAATTATAAGATAGGTCCATTCAAAAGTCTGATGGCAGCAGGGAAGAAGCTGTTCTTCAGTTGGCTGTTACGTGACCTCAGACTTTTGTATATTTTCCCAACGGAAGAAACATAGAAACATAGAAAAACTACAGCCCAAAACAGGCCCTTCGGCCCCACAAGTTGTGCCAAACATATCCCTACCTTTTAGGCCGGCCTATAACCCTCCATCCTATTAAGTCCCATGTACTCATCCAGGAGTCTCTTAAAAGACCCTATTGAGTTTGCCTCCACCACCACTGACGGCAGCCGATTCCACTCACAAGAAGGTGGAAGAGAGTATGTCCGGGGTGCGTGGGGTCCTTGATTATGCTGGCTGCTTTTCTGAGCAGGGAAGTGTAGACAGAGTCAATGGATGGGACGCAGTTTTGAGTGATGGACTGGGCTTCGTTTATAACCCTTTGTAAGTTCCTTGTGATCTTGGTCAGAGCAGGAGCCATTCCAAGCTGTGAAATATCCAGAAAGGATGCTTTCTATGATGCATCCGTAAAAATTGGTGAGAGTCGTAGCTGACATGCCGAATTTCCTTAGCCTCCTGAGAAAGTAGAGGTGCTGGCGGGCTTTCTCAACTATAGTGTCAGCATGGAGGGACCAGGACAGGTTGTTGGTGATTTGGACACCTAAAAACTTGAAATGCCTACATGTTAATGGAGTTTGCAGGAAAGATTTGACTCCGAGGAGGGAACCGGCATAAATATATTGTCATCATTCTGTCTAGATTCAGATATGAAGATTAGTAATTGAGCGCTAATACGGAACAACTGGAGACCACATAAGTGAATGTAAACAGAAGTCTAAACCTCTTCCCTCTGAAGAATGCCTTTGCTTTCGATCTTCACAGGTTCCTCATTAAAATCAAGCACAAAACTGCTCTTTTTAAAAAATTCTTTAAATACCTGGATTTGTACCAAAAGTTTAATTAATTCCATCTTGGGGGCCAGGGGTAGATGGACAAACTGAGATATATTAGGCTCTGTAATGGCCAGAATACTGGAAGAGCATATTAAAACAATTAAGCTTGGAAATGTATGAATTACAATGAATTTCGCTGGGACAAAGCAGGAGATAATTAAAAACGCAAAAACATTCCCCCCATACCATTTATACCATGTTCGAGATTTGGAAGTACGAAGTGACAGTAAAGAATGAATGAAACTAAATGTGAAACAACAACTCAGTGGAAGTTCTCACTCGCCAAGTTTTAAGAGTGAAACGTTTTGTCCAATTGTTTGATGAAATTGACTGGCGCACATTCATTATGAATTTTCCCCTGAACTTCGCCTTCTCCCTCCCATCCTGAGGAAATTTGGATGTCCGCTACAACTCTCACCAACTTTTACAGGGGCACCATTACAGATACACCATTTCTGGTTGTATCTCAGCTTGGTATGGCTCCTCCTCTGCCCAAGACCGCAAGAAACAACAAAGGGTCGTGAATGAAGCTCAGTCCATCACTCAAACCAGCCTCCCATCCATTGACTCTGTCTACACTTCCCACTGCCTCGGAAAAGCAGCCAGCATAATTAAGGACCGCACGTATCCCAGATATTCTCTCTTCCACCTTCTTCCGTCGGAAAAAGATACCAAAGTCTGAGGTCACATACCAACCGACTCAAGAACAGCTTCTTCCCTGCTGCTTTCAGTCTTTTGAATGGACCTACCTCGCATTAAGTTGATCTTTCTCTACACCCTAGCTATGACTGTAACACTACATTCTTCACTCCTTTCCTTCTCTATGTATGGTATGCTCTGTCTGTATAGTGCGCAAGAAACAATACTTTTCACTGTATACTAATAGATGTGACAACAAATCAAATCAAATCTAAATCAAATAAAAGCAGTGGTCCTGAGGGAGTGCTTCACGGTTGGAGTTTGTAGTGTTGTGGCCCTTTAAGGAGGTGGGTGAGGCAGTGTGGGCGGTGGGGTGGGAGGGGGGGGGGGCTTTTCCGGGGGCCATCTGATCCCTGAGGACCCTATGGCTAGTTCCAATGGGAAAATGAGCCAATCAGCAGGAGGGCGCATACCACAGGTTGAGGATGGACTTGCAGTTGGAGCCAGGGAGTCACACAGCGCAGTAACATTGTAATTTAGTCTTGATCTTGTTGTATATATATATTATATGTCACCCTCGATCTACTACAGCGATGCGGTCTTTTGGATTAAATATTAAACAGAGAGACCATTTACCTATTCAGGTGGATATAAAGGATCTAATGGCCTTATTTTGAAGGTTCTTTACCCTTTGAGTTCAGGAGTAGAGATGTCTCACTGCAGTTATACAGGGCCTTGCTGAGAGCATACCTGGAATATTGTGTGCAGTTTTGGCCTCCCTACCTAAGAAAGGACAAGGGCAGAAGGCACAAGGGAACACCACCGCCTACAAGCTCCCCTCCAAGCTACTCACTATCCTGACTTGGAAATGTATCGCCGTTCCTTCACAGTCACTAGGTTTAGCTTTGAAGAGAGGTTGGATAAACTCGGTTTGTTCTCACTGGAATGAAGGAGTTTGAGGGGTGACCTGATAGAGGTTTACAAGATTATGAGTGGCACGGACAGAGTGGATAGTCAGATGCTCTTTCCTAGGGTAGAAAAGTCAAGTACTCGGGGACATAGGTTTAAGGTGCGTGGGGAAAAGTTTAGAGGAGATGTGTGAGGCAAGGTTTTTACACAGAGGGTGGTGAATGTCTGGAATGCGCTGCCCGGGGAGGTGGTGGCAGCAGGTACATTTAAGGGGCATCTAGACGAATACATGAATAGGATGGGAATGGAAGGATATAAGTGCATATAGTTTTAGTTCAGGCAGGCGTCATGATTGGCACAGGCTTGGAGAGCCAAAGGGCCTGTTGCTGTACTGTACTATTCTTTGTTCTTTGTTCTTTTGTCACAGTGCTGGAACTCCCCTCCCTAACAGCACTGTGGGTGTACCTACACTACATGGGCTGCAGTGGTTCAGGAAGGAATATTGCGAAAGTGGCCAAGAAGGACACGAGACGTCATTAATAGATCTCCCCGTGGGCTTTGTGGGATATCAGTTTCCCTACTGAGCGGGTGAGAGCATGCCCAATGAGAGAGGAGTGGCAGGAGTTTAAACCCGACCCTCACAGCCTGGACTGTGGGTTATGGAGGCCCAGAGCACGGGCCTTGATTTGTTGTAAGACTCGGACGGGGCAATGTTGTAATGCAGATCAGGCCTCTGCAAAGGAATTCCAGAAACTACTATTGAATTCGTATCCACCAGGCAGTGCATCCCAAATCCCAACCATTTGTCACATTTAAAAAAATTAATCTTCTGTCATCCCTACTTTTTTTGGCCAACACATTAAATCAATGACTTCTGGTGATTGACCCATTAGAAATTAGTTTCTCCTGATTTGCTCTGTCTAAAGCCTCCTCTGTTCTAAGACTTTTTCCTCACATAATGCGTGATTGGGTTATCTGTTATTCCGGTGCTGTGGTATTTGTTTGTGACAAGCTGGAATAGCTCAGTTGGGAGAGCGTTAGACTGAAGATCTAAAGGTCCCTGGTTCAATCCCGGGTTTCGGCAGGAACCCCCTTGCTGGCTTTCTCTGCTATCTGTTAACTGGCACAGCATTTTGGGGTGGCACGGTGGCACATTGGTTAGCACTGCTGCCTCACAGCGCCAGGGACCTGGGTTCGTATTCCCGGCTTAGGTCACTGTCTATGTGGAGTTTGCACATTCTCCTCGTGTCTGCGTGGGTTTCCTCGCACAGTCCAAAGATGTGCGGGTTAGGTTGATTGGCCATGCTAAATTGCCACTTAGTGTCACGGGGAAATAAAGGGTAAATACATGGGGCTATGAGGATAGGGTCCAGGTGGGATTATGGTTGGTGCGGACTTGATGAGCCGAATGGCCTCCTTCTGCACTGTCGGGATTCTATAATGATTCTGTGACAAGAATAACTCTAAGAACATAAGATCATATCAAACAGGAGCAGGAGTGGACTACATGGGCTGCCCAGTCTGCTCCATCGTTCAATATGACCGTAGAAAATAGGAGCAGGAGGAGACCATTCGGCCCTTCGAGCCTGCCCCATCATTCAATGTGATCATGACTGTCATGGGCTTTAACTCCACATTCCCGCCAACTCCCCATCTTCCTTCACTCTCAAAAATATACCAACTCTTTCCAAGCAAACACGGCATTTCCAAGGAATCCACAAAATTTTGGGAATCTTAGAATGGTCGTTCTGCCACCAACTCAACCAAATGGACTTCTCTGGACAACATTATCTTTTCCTGGAATCTTACCCCCCTGACGGTTTTATTGTGTGTCAGGTTCACCGAGAGCAAAAGGAAATGTTTGCGCGTCCAAGAAAATCTTGGGTGGGATTCTCCGGCCGCACTTGCCCCAAAACCAGGGAGCCCCACCCGAGGTCCTTTGCATGGCCCACCCCCCACCCCCCACCCCCCCCCCCCCCCCCCCCCCCGCCCCCCCGACCCGCTACAATTCCCGCGGTGAGTGGGACGGGAAAATTTCCCTCATTGTGTTGGCTAAGGAAGATCAAATTTTATAGTTGATCATTCTGTGCAGGGATAGCAGCTAAGAAGCTGTGTCCTTCCGGGACCATTCTGTGCCAACTCATCCACAAATGATTGGCAATGTGCCAGACATGTGTGAATGGCATCTGACGCATCAAACCCCCATTTTCCGCAAGTCACACACCTTTACTGAAGATGCTCCCTTGCAAATGAGAACTTACAATAATGCACAGTCCCATGTTTTCCCCATTAGAGTCATAGAGTCAGAGCGGCTTACAGTCTATGCCGCCCAGTTTTTAACCACTAAGCTAGTCCCAATTGCCCACGTTTGACCCATATCCCTCTGTGCCCATCTTACCCATGTAACTGTCTAAATGCTTTTAAAAAGACAAAATTGTACCCGCCTCTACTACTATCTCTGGCAGCTCATTCCAGACATTCACCAACCTCTGTGTGAAAGAATTGCCCCTCTGGACCGCTTTGTATCTCTCCCTTCTCACCTTAAACCTATGCCCTCTAGTTTTAGACTCCCCTACCTTTGGGAAAGGTTTCTGCACGAACTGAATTTTAAGTCAAGGCGCTGATTATATTTAAGTGTGTGTCACAGCATCTAGTGGCTGTAAATGAGGCCAGTTTATCATTGGTTGGTTAGCTGGATGTTCATCTGTATTGGCGATGATGGACTGTGCCAAGGGTGCATGTCACTTCAGTGTTAGACATGGTCTGTTGTGGCTTTAAAGGTCGATTTGAGAGAGCCAGACCCCGCTGAAGCTGATACAGAGGAATAGTGTTAGTCTGCTGTCCACTGATAATAAATGACATCAAATATCCACCACAGGAAATACCTTTCAGCCCATCTCATACTTGGTACTCATTCTCCAAATGGTCAAGCGTGGTCACATTGGGCGGCACGGTGGCACAGCGGTTAGCACTGCTGCCTCACAGCTCCAGGGACCCGGGTTTGATTCCCGGCTTGGGTCACTGTCTGTGTGGAGTTTGCACATTCTCCCTGTGTCTGCGTGGGTTTCCTCCGGGTGCTCCGGTTTCCTCCCACACTGCAAAGATGTGCGGGTTAGGTTGATTGGCCATGCTAAATTAACCCTAGTGTCAGGGGGATTAGCAGGGTAAATATGGGGGTTGCGGGAATAGGTCTTAGTGGGATTGTGGCCAGTACAGACTCGATGGGCTGAATGGCCTCCTTCTGCACTGTAGGGATTCTATGAAATATCTCTTCTTTTAACTTTACTTCACATGTGGTAGTTTTCAAAGTTTACCAAAGTCTGGAATACCACATCAGCGATACAGCGTATAGTTTTGGACTCCTTATTAATATTTAGAATTAAGAATCTACTGATGACCATGAAACCATTGTCGATTGTCGGAAAAACCCATCTGGTTCACTAATGTCCTTGAGGGAAGGAAATCTGCCGTCCTTACCAGGCCTGGCCTACATGTGACTCCCGAGCCACAGCAATGTGGTTGACTTTCAACTGCCCTCGGGCTACTAGGGACGGGCAATAAATGCTGGCCCAGCCAGCGACGCCCATGTCCTACGAATGAATTTTAAAAATTGAAAGAATATACACAATCACATTGACAGCAGTTCAGAAAACATTCATTCAATCATTCCTGGGATGAGGGGCTTATCTTGTGAAGAAAGATTGAGCAAGTTGAAGCTATACCCATTAGAACTTGAAGATTAAGAGGTGATCTTATTGAAATGAATACGTTCGTGAGGGGATTTGATAGGTTGGATACCGGGAAGATGTTCCACTTGTGTGGAATGTGGAGGCTTTGGAGAGGGTACAGAAGAGGTTTACCGGGATGTTGCCTGGTCTAGAGGGCATTAGCTATGATGAGAAGTTGGATAAACTCGGTTTGTTCTCACTGGAATGACGGAGGAATGACGGAGGTGGGCGGCACGGTAGCACAGTGGTTAGCACTGCTGCTTCACAGCTCCAGGGTCCCGGGTTCGATTCCTGGCTCGGGTCACTGTCTGTGTGGAGTTTGCACATTCTCCTCGTGTCTGCGTGGGTTTCTTCTGGGTGCTCCGGTTTCCTCCCACAGTCCAAAGATGTGCGGGTTAGGTTGATTGGCCAGGTTAAAAATTGCCCCTTAGAGTCCTGAGACGCATAGGTTAGAGGGATTAGCAAGTAAATATGTGGGGGTAGGGCTTGGGTGGGATTGTGGTCGGTGCAGACTCGATGGGCCGAATGGCCTCCTTCCGCACTGTAGGGTTTCTATGATTTCTATGATTTCTAGGTGACCTGATAGAGGTTTACAAGATTATGAGTGGCATGGACAGAGTGGATAGTCAGATGCTCTTTCCGAGGGTAGAAAAGTCAAGTACTCGGGGACATGGGTTTAAGGTGCGTGGGGAAAAGTTTAGAGGAGATGTGCGAGGTAAGTTTTTTACACAGAGGGTGGTGAATGTTTGGAACGCGCTGCCCCGGGGAGGTGGTGGGAGCAGGTACGATAGCGGCATTTAAGGGGCAACTAGACGAATACATGAATAGGATGGGAATGGGAGGATACGGACTCTGTGAGTGCATACGGTTTTAGATTAGGCAGGCATCATGATCGGCGCAGGCTTGGAGGGCCGAAGGGCCTGTTCCTGTGCTGTACTTATCTTTGTTCTTTGTTGTTTGTGGGAGAAACTAAAATCAGGGGACACAGTTAAAGAATAAGAATCTATCTTTTAAGAGTCATAGAAGTCATAGAATCCCTACAGTGCAGAAAGAGGCCATTCAGCCCATCGAGCCTGCACTGACAACAATCCCACCCAGGCCCTATCCCCATATATTTATGCGCTAATCCCTCTAATCTACACATCCCGGGACACTAAGGGGCAATTTAGCATGCCCAATGCACCTAACCTGCACATAGTTGGACCATGGGAGGAAGCTGGAGCACCCGGAGGAAACCCACGCAGACATGGGGAAAATGTGCAAGCTCCACACAGACAGTGACCCAAGCTGGAACTCAAACCCAGGTCTCTGGAATTGTGAGCCAGCAGTGCTAACCACTGTGCCACCCCAAATGCAGTGCCAATTAGCAGATAGCAAAGAAAGGCAGCAAGGGAGTCCTGCCGAAACCCGGGATTGAACCAGAGACCTTTAGATCTTCAGTCTAACGCGCTCCCAACTGAGCTATTTCGGCTTGCACTGCTGCAATGCAAAGCTGTTCTCTGTTCCATCTCTCAGCCACTCAGTCCTCTCCTTTCCTATTTCTTCCTCAACATCTCGCACATTTCATCAAGCAGTGACCTGCAACGTTAAGCCTCTTCCACTCTCCAATCGTGCTGCCTCACCTGCTGCCTATTTCCTGCACCCTCTGCTATTTTACACCAGTCTGTCACCTGCGCAATCAACGGCTTCCTCGCTCTTCCGCCCGCCTCAGCTCCGATATCTGCAGCCACTGCAAAGTGAAGAGCATGCAAAAGCCACACACTTGTCCATCTGGCTAGTCCACCATCACATTCTCAAGTGCAACGGGTCTGTGGCATTTTGGCTGGAACGCAACTGCGGGCCACAATGAGGTATGTGGAGGCGTGAAACAAAAGCTAACACTGAAAGGGGATGGAAGAACGCTAGAATATTGAGGGTGGGAATGTCTTTCGAAAATATCGACAGGAGATTGCGATGGGCATCTGGTTTGTCGCAGCTTGCGTCGATTGATGTTTGAAGACACTGCGAGACAAAATGCAGTGCCAAGTAGTAGCCAGCAAGGGGGTTCTGCCGAAACCCGGGATTGAACCAGGGACCTTTAGATCTTCAGTCTAACGCTCTCCCAACTGAGCTATTTCAGCTCAGTGAGTGATAAGGTAAATATTTCTCTCTCAAAGGGTTTCAGTATATGGAATCCTCTTCCCCAGAGAGCAGTGAAGGATGGGTCATTGAATATATTCAAGGCTGAAACATAAAGGGAAAATGCTGGGAAAAGGTTGCAGTATTCGTTCTGTTCTCTCTCCACAGATGCTGTCAGATCTGCTGAGATTTTCCAGCATTTCTATTTTTGTTTCAGATTCCAACACCCACAGCAATTTGCTTTTATCTTAATGTTCAAGGGTGAGTTTGTCTGATTATTGATCACAGTAAGAAGTCTCACAACACCAGGTTAAAGTCCAACAGGTTTATTTGGTAGCAAATACCATAAGCTTTTGGAGCACTGCTCCTTCGTCAGATGGAGCGGAAATCTGTAATTGCTTTGCAATTGTGCCTTTGCCTCTGTATGCCATGTTTTTGAACCTACCTCCACTCACGTGATGAAGGAGTAGTGCTCCGAAAGCTCGTGATTCCAAATAACCCTGTTCTCTATAACCTGGTGTTGAGAGAATTCTTACTGTGCCCACCTCAGTCCAATGCCGGCATCTCCATTTCCACTCCATCTGACGAAGGAGCAGCGCTCCGAAAGCTTATGGTATTTGCTACCAAATAAACCTGTTGGACTTTAACCTGGTGTTGTGAGACTTCTTACTGTGTTCACCCCAGTCCAACGCCGGCATCTCCACATCATGATTATTGATCGACAAGGGAGTTAACGGTTTTGGGGGGGGACAGATGTCAAAGTGGAGTCGAGACACAACCAGATCAACCTCATCAAATGGCAGAGCAGACTTCAAGGGCCAAATGGCCTACTCCTAAGTCTTATGTCCCTAAACTTACAGACCTCAACCCAGTGGGGGAGGCATGAACAAAGTACCAATCCTCCCTGTATAGCAGCCTCACGCACATCTTTATGCTCCACAGAACCATAGAATCCCTCCAGGAAGCCATTCAGCCCATCGAGTGTGCAACAATCCCACCCAGGCCCCACATATTTATTCTGCTAATCCCCTGACACTAAGGGCAAATTTAGGCCAAACAACATAACCTACACATCTTTGGACTATGGGAGTGTGGTGAACCATCGTTGGTTCCCACTAGATAGTACTGAGCCAGGGTCTGGCCAGTACTACAAGTATGTATATATGTTGCGGTTGGGGTTAGGGATGGGTTGTTCTACTTGTTGCTGTTGGGGTTAGGGTTGGGCTGTTACACCTTGTATTATAGTTATTATGGTACATCCCAGTCGGGCTCCGCCTCCTGGGAGAGGTATAAAGGTCACTGCTCTGTCTGGGACCCCTCAGTCTGGGATCGTGTACTATACTTAGTAGCTTCGTTGTAACAGCAAATAAAATTGATGCGCGTTATCACACACGAGGCTTGAGATGCTCAGGAAATAAAGGCTTTTATTTGCTGTTACAACGAAGCTACTAAGTATAGTACACGATCCCAGACTGAGGGGTCCCAGACAGAGCAGTAACCTTTATACCTCTCCCAGGAGGCGGAGCCCGACTGGGATGTACCATAATAACTATAATACAAGGTGTAACAGCCCAACCCTAACCCCAACAGCAACAAGTAGAACAACCCATCCCTAACCCCAACAGCAACATATATACATACTTGTAGTACTGGCCAGACCCTGGCTCAGTACTATCTAGTGGGAACCAACGATGGTTCACCACAGGGAGAAAACTGGAGCACCCGGAGGAAACACACGCAGACACGGGGAGAATGTGCAGACTCCACTCAGACAGTGACCCAAGCCGGGAATCAAACCCGGGCCTCTGGCACTATGAGGTAGCAGTGCTAACCACTGTGCCACCGTGCCACCCATCATGAGCCTCCTCCAAAGATTCTTCATCAATACATGCTTCTGTTCCTTGTGTGTTTATCTAACTTCCCCTCAAATTTATCCACCAGACACATAAGCCAAGGGCTACAGGTTACTGGCTGCCAAATAGGTAGACAAATGTAGAAATAACCTGAAATTGCAGCTATTCCTGCTCCCACTGGGACCGAAATTGTTGCCGTCAAATAAAATTTATGAGGATCAATGTGTTACATCGAGGGGAAGGACTGGGACATACTTTAGAATCGACCAAGTACCATAAAATGCCTGGAGCTGCTTAAGTAATCTGTTCCATTACAACTAGACCAACATGCAGAAACTGGAACACTGCGCCTGAGGAGATTTGAAAAGGAACAGGAGGAACTATTAATCTAGGGACTTACTGTTGAACATATTCCACTCTGCTGCTTTGAAAAACAAAAAGAAATCTGGTTAGCTGTACCTCAGCACTCATCCCTGTGACTCATGAAGGTCGTGGGTGTAAGTCTCACTCCAGGGATTTGAACACAGGATCCAGACGGACACTCTTGAGGGAGTCAAAAAACAGAAAATGCTGGAAAACCTCAGCAGGTCTGACAGCATCTGTGGAGAGAGAATAGAGCCAACATTTTGAGCCTGGATGACCTTTCGGCAGAGCTAAGAGCAAAGAGAATCAGCAGGAGTTTACACTATGGGATTCTCAGCCTTCTGTACCCTCATTTACATTCCCTTTGTCCCATTCCAGCTCCCCTCCCACCGCCACCCTCACAGTATAAACCTCTGCTGATTCTCTTGGCTCTTAGCTCTGATGAAGGGTCTTCTAGACTCGAAACGTTGGCCGGAATTTTACTGGCATGCCCGCCCCAATTCCGGTGGTGGGGAGGGGGCGCGGGGGGCAAGGCTTGGAGAACGGCATTCTCCATTGGCCTCAGGTGGGATCATATGAACCTTGGGCAGACGTGGCGGTAAAATTCCGCCCCTTGTCACTATTCTCTCTCCACAGGGGCTGTCAGACTTGCTGAGATTTTCTAGCATTTTCTGTTTTTGTTTCAGATTCCAACATCCGCAGTATTTGATTTTTACTCTTGCAGGAGTACTGCACCACCTCAAGAGCCAGCCTTTTGATAAGATGTTAAACGGTGGCACACTGGCTAGCACTGCTGCCTCATAGTGCCAGGGACCCGGGTTCGATTCTTGGCCTGGGTAACTGTCTGTGTGGAGTTTGTACGTTCTCCCCGTGTCTGCATGGGTTTCCTCCGAGTGCTCCAGTTTCCTCCAGCAGGTTAGCTGGATTGGCCATGGCAAATTGCCCCTCGACGTGGGTTAGGGGGATTAGTAGAGTAAATGCGTGGGGTTACATGGATAGGGCCTGGATGGGATGCTCTATCAGAGGGTTGGTGCAGACTCGATGGGCCAAATGGTCTCCTTCTGCACTGTAGGGATTCTATCATAGAATCCCCAGCACAGAAGGAAGCCATTCGGCCCATCGAGTCTGCACCAACAACAATCCCACCCAGGCCCCATCCCCGCAACCCCACACATTTACTCTAGCTCGTCCCCCTGACACTGGGGTCAATTTAGCATGGCCAATCAACCTAACCCGCACATCTTTGGAGGAAACCGGAGCACCCGGAGGAAACCCACGCAGACACAGGGAGAACGTGCAAACTCCACACAGACAGTGACCCAAGCCGGGAATCGAACCCGGGTCCCTGGCGCTGTGAGACAGCAGTGCTAACCACTGTGCCACATTCACGCCCCATATCTACTGCACAAATCTTACAGGTAGCTATCTGCACTGACCTCCCCCCATTCGCGCCTCCCCATCCTCCCCTCAGCCTAGACTTTAATTTCCCTGTAATTTAGACACATGGACCAGCAAGTTAAGTACATTTTGGTCCCAAGTAATTTTAATCCCCCCCCCCCCCCCCCCCCCCCACAGGGGCAATCTCGAACCAATGGGGTGTGAAATGAATGGCACACGCAGGGACGTGAAACCACTCCTGCCGACCATCCCACCCAATGTTCAGCCCTGCTGACTTCAGCAGAATTGTGTCATACCGTACGACAGGAAGGAAAGGCCTGTATCCACTTTCACGCTCTGTGACTTTCACTTGTAAGCACCAGTACGCTATCACCCTGGGACACACATATCTAATGCAGATGCACTCAGCCAGTTGTCCGTGCCACACACAGTAGCATCACCACCGGCCTTCCAAGAGATAGCGCTGGCGCCACACCTGGTAAGAGACTTTGCCAGTCTCTGCTAAACGCACAAAGATATGGACAGAAGGTTAAGAAGATGGTAATACAAGGCTGTCTTCTCAAGAAACACACAGACCAGCTGAGGAGGGAGCCGTGACAGATACAGGTACAGGGGATCGACAGGTCACCCCCGCCATAAATGCGACGATGTCAGGATTGGTTGACGGGATTGCGGTTGGAAATGAAGGACCTGAGTAACTAGTGGTTCCTGAGGAACCAGCAGCTACAGAAGAGGAGCTGGAGCCCGGAGGGATGAGTTTGCCTTTTGCATCCGTCAGACCTGATTCTGCAAGTTCTGAAGAGCCGAACATAGAACTGAGGTGTTCTCCCAGGGTCCAGAAGTTCCCGGACAGACTAAACCTCTGCTGAGTTTTTCCCGGGGTAGCTCAAAGAACAAAGTACAAAGAAAACTACAGCACAGGAAGAGGCCCTTCGGCCCTCCAAGCCTGCACCCACCATGTTGTCTGTCTGAACTAAAACCCCCTCCCCTTCTAGGGACCATATCCCTCTAACCATCCTGTTCATGTATTTGTCAAGACGCCCCTACTGTATCTGCTTCCACTAGGGGAATTTCACAGTTACTTCATTGCAGTGTTAATGTAAGCTTTACTTGTGACTAATAAATAAACTTTACTTTACTTTACCTCCCCCGGCAGCGAGTTCCAGGCACCCACCACCGTCTGTGTAAAAACGTGCCTCGTACATCTCCTTTAAACCTTGCCCCTCGCACCTTAAACCTGTGCCCCCGAGTAATTGACTCTTCCACCCTGGGAAAAAGTTTCTGACTATCCATTCTGTCCATGCCCCTCATAATCTTGTAGACTTCTATCAGGTCGCCCCCTCAACTTCCATTGTTCCAGTTACTATCCTTTAGTAAAAAGTTGTTTTCTTATGCTAATGATGTTCTTTGTTTCCTCCAGAGGCGAATTCAGAAGTTGGGGAGAGTGGATGGGGGGGGCGGTGCGAGGAGTGTGGTAGTGTGGCCCCTTTAAGGGGGCGTTACCTGAGGGCCACACATTTGGGCCGGACCCTATGAACTGTCAAGGCGGGAAGTTGAGCCAATTGGGCGTGAAGGCGCGTATTCTGGTTAAGGAACTCCCGCAGTTGGAGTTCGGGGAGGAGACTTGTACAATCGCCGAGTTGACTCTGTCTGATGTTTTGTTTTAAATGCTTATTTATTGTTGGGAATAAATGCCTTCTTACTTTGAGCCAAGTCGAGTGGCTCTCAATTTATTAAGATAAATTAACAGTCCCCTGGAAAGGAGGTTCCTGGCAAAACCTCCATCATCAGTGTGTTAGAGACTATTTCCTGTCCTCCAGCAGTGTGGGTGTAAGGGGGAGTGTCGGCTTTCAATGTTGGATATATCCCAGCAATCCCATCCCCCGCAACATCCTCAAGCAAAATCATATCTAAGTCATGTGGCCTTGAAAAGCCATCAGTTAATGATTAATGGTCCGTACATTTTGCACAGAATACTCATGCTTTTGCGATCCCCACAATACACCCACATGTCTACTGAACATTTTCTTATTCAAAAGGAGACTCCGGGGTCTCTTGTTGGTCAGATTATTCATCAGTCTGGCTACAGTAAGATCGAGACAGGGAAAAATAAAACAATTTGAGGACATTCACCTCAGAGTAAAATGGGACAAGGTAACTACAATCTTCCTCAGGTTTATAATCAGCTTCAGTGGAAAGGATCATGTCAGTCAG
The DNA here is from genome assembly GCF_964213995.1 of Mustelus asterias. NCBI lineage: Eukaryota > Metazoa > Chordata > Chondrichthyes > Carcharhiniformes > Triakidae > Mustelus > Mustelus asterias. The sequence goes on along the minus strand of NC_135803.1, from coordinate 151,779,269 downwards.
AGCGGTCCCCAGGGAACATAGGAAGGAGCATTTGATTTGATTTTTGATTTGATTTATTATTGTCACATGTATTAACATACAGTGAAAAGTATTGTTTCTTGCGCGCTATACAGACAAAGCATACCGTTCATAGAGAAGGAAAGGAGAGAGTGCAGAATGTAGTGTTACGGTCATAGCTAGAATGTAGAGAAAGATCAACTTAGAGTGAGGTAGGTCCATTCAAAAGTCTGACAGCAGCAGGGAAGAAGCTGTTCTTGAGTCGGTTGGTACGCGACCTCAGACTTTTGTATCTTTTTCCCGACGGAAGAAGGTGGAAGAGAGTATGTCCGGGGTGCGTGGGGTCCTTAATTATGCTGGCTGCTTTTCCAAGGCAGCAGGAAGTGTAGACAGAGTCATTGGGTGGGAGGCTGGTTTGGTGATGGATTGGGCTACATTCACGACCTTTTGTAGTTTCTTGCGGTCTTGGGCAGAGCAGGAGCCATACCAAGCTGTGATACAACCAGAAAGAATGCTTTCTATGGTGCATCTGTAAAAGTAGGTGAGAGTCGTAGCTGACATGCCAAATTTCCTTAATCTTCTGAGAAAGTAGAGGCATTGGTGGGCTTTCTTAACTATAGTGTCGGCATGGGGGGACCAGGTTGTTGGTGATCTGGACACCTACAAACTTGAAAGTCTCGACTGTTTCTACTTCGTCCCCGTTGATGTAGACAGGGGCATGCTCTCCTTTACGCTTCCTGAAGTCGATGACAATCTCCTTTGTTTTGTTGACATTGAGGGAGAGATTATTGTTGCCGCACCAGTTCACCAGATTCTCTATCTCATTCCTGTACTCTGTCTCGTCATTGTTTGAGATCTGACCCACTATGGTGGTATCGTCTGCGAACTTGAAAATCAAATTGTTGAGGAGTTTGACCACACAGTCATAGGTGTATAAGGCGTACAGTAAGGAGCTGAGAACACAGCCTTGTGGGGCACCGGTGTTGAGGATGATCGTGGAGGAGGTGGTGTTGCCTATCCTTACTGATTGTGGTCTGTGTGTTAGGAAGTTCAGGATCCAATAGCAGAGGGAGGAGCCGAGCCCCAGGCCACAGAGTTTGGAGATGAGTTTTGTGGGAGCAATAGTGTTGAAGGCTGAGCTGTAGTCAATAAACAGGAGTCTGACATAGGTGTCTTTTTTATCTCGGTGTTCCAGGGTTGAGTGCAGGGCCAGGGAGGTGGCATCTGCTGTGGACCTGTTGCCGCGGTAGGCAGTGGATTCAGGCAGTCTGGGAGGCTGGAATTGATTTGTGCCATGACCAACCTTTCGAAGCACTTCATAACGATGGATGTCAGAGCCACCAGCCGATAGTTATTAAGGCACGCTGCTTGGCTTTTCTTTGGTACTAGGATGATGGTCGTCTTCTTGAAGCAGATAGGGACCTCAGATGGTTGTAAAGAGAGGTTGAAGCTGTCTGCTAATACCCCCATCAGCTGATCCGCGCAGGATCTGAGTGCACGTCCGGGTACCCCATCCGGGTCAGTCGCTTTCTGTGGGTTGACCTTCGAGAAAGCTGCTCTGACATCTGCAATGCTGACCTCAGATACAGGTTCATCTGAGATTTCCAGGGTGGAGGGCATGCTCTCGCTGACCTCTTGCCCAAAACGGACGTAGAATGCATTGAGCTCATCAGAGAGGAGTGCGTTGGGGCTGGCGATTTTACACGCATTCATCTTGTTTCAACAAGATCACCTCATTCTTCTAAATCCTAAACATTGTAGTCCAATCCAAACCTTTCCCCATAAACTAATCCCTGCATCCCAGAAAATTCTCACTTTCTGCAAGGTGGCCATCATTTTCCCTTCCTATGGATTATAACCAGATAGAATCATAGAATCATAGAATCTACAGCATGGAGAGAGGCCTTTCGGCCCAAACTGGTCCATGCTGACCAAAAAGCCCATCTAAGCGAACCCCATTTACCTGCATTTGGCCCATATCCCTCTAAACCTTTCCTATCCATGTATCTGTCCAAATGCCCTTAAAATGTTGTCAACGTCCCTGCCTCAGCCACTTCCTCCGGCAGCTCATTCCACACACGTATCACCCTCTGTGTAAAAGATTTGCTCCTCAGGTTCCCATTATTGTCCTCCACCAGGTGAGTTTGGTGGTGGAAGTGGGTGGGGGAGAGGGGGCAGAGGGGAAGGGTGGGGGGGGGGGCAGAGGGAGGGGTGGAGGTGGAGGGGAGAGGCTGGGCAGGGGAGTCGCGTGATTAATTGAGTGGGAGGGTGCTGGGATGGGGACCCTGCTACTTTCCAGCCTTTGTCTGGCATGGAAAGGCTCAGGGACTGGCTGTCCCCCCTTCCACACGTTGAGGCCCTTATTGCCTGATTAAGGCCCTTCATGTGTTCCAGATCCTGCAAGTATCAGTGCAAAATTCCAATTACATTTTGTGGGGAGTGTAAGTGGTAGGAAGAGTGAGTTTATTGGCTGCTGACAGCAAAGTCCAGGCCAATGTCACCAACACAAAGCAGCAAAAGAGAACCTTTGGTTTTTAGAACAGATAATGCCAATATTGAGTCATAGAATCCCTAAGGTGCACAAGGAGGCCATTCAGCCCATCAAGTCTGCACCAACTCTCCGAAGTACATCTTACCAAGGCCCACACAATCCCCATAACCCCGTGCATTTATCATGGCTAATCCAGGTAACCTACACACCTGGGGGTCACTAAGGGGCAATTGAGCATGGCCAATCTACCTAACCTACAGATCTTTGGACATTAAGGAGCAATTTAGCATGGCCAATCTACCATGAACTATGTGCGGACACGGCGGCACAGTGGTTAGCACTGCTGCCTCAAAGCGCCAGGGGCCCGGGTTCAATTTCCGGCTTGGGTCACTGTCTGTGTGGAGTTTGCACGTTCTCCCCGTCTCTATGTGGGTTTCCTCCGGGTGCTCCAGTTTCCTCCCGCAATCCAAAAGACGTACTGGTTAGGGCGCATTGGCCATGCTAAATTCTCCCTCAGTGTACCGGAACATTCGCCGGAGTGTGGCAACAAGAGGATTTCCACAGTAACTTCATTGCAGTGTTAATGTAAGCTTACTTGTGACACTAATAAATAAACTTAAACTAACCCGCACATCTTTAGACAATGGGAGGAAACCCACACAGACACGGGGAGAACATGTCGACTCCACACAGACAGTGACCCAAAGCAGGAATTGAACCCGGATTCCTGGCACTGTGAGGCAGCAGTGCTGACCATTATGCCACCATGCCACCCTTGCAAAACTCCCCTCCAAGTATTGGGATATCAGTTTTCTGTTGGCGCAACTGTTCAGTCCTTCACTCTCACCTGCTGTCCCTTTAAACAGCTAGAGAGTGGATAACAGCCTGCGGTGAGCGATGGGTCATTCCTCAGTGTGCACTTGGGGTCAGAACGAGCTGACAGATGGGTTTGGATTGAAAGTAGAGTGAGATTTTATAGCCCGAATGGGATTCTCAGTGGGAGGAGGGGGAAGGGCCAGGGGGCACACAGGCCACAACACCTGGCCTTAAATCAGCGCCCTCATCTGACCAATTTGGCATCAAAATGCGAAGAATTCAGAGGTCACCTAATAGCGAGGAAAGTGGCTTTGTAAAGGGCAAGGCTAGGGCCAGGGCAGGAGGGGGAAAAATGGCTTTAGCCATCAGCATGTTTTTATTACATATCCAGCGCGGTCCTAACAGAATTCAATGCGGGTCATTTTGACTTTGGGCAATAGTATAAATCTATTGATGGCAAATCTACAGCGTATTTTAAACCTCATGATATAAATTTCTACTGGTTTCAAAGTTAACCCCATGGTGCTTTGAACCATTTGCTACATAAACAGCACAATGCAGAATGGAAGGAGACAGGCTGGTGATTGGTTGGGGTGGCACGGTGGCACAGTGGGTTAGCACTGCTGCCTCACAGCGCCAGGGACCCGGGTTGAATTCCTGGCTTGGGTCACCGTCTGTGTGGAGTTTGCACGTTCTCCCGGTGTCTGCGCGGGTTTCCTCCGGGTGCTCCGGTTTCCTCCCACAGTGCAAAGATGTGCGGGTTGGGTGAATTGGCCACACTAAATTGCCCCTTAGTGTCAGGGGGGCTAGCTGCGGTAAATACATGGGGTTCTGGGGATAGGCCGTGGGTGAGGTTGTGCTGCAGTCCATGTGGTGTAGGTACACCAACAGTGCTGTTAGGGAGGGAGTTCCAGGGTTTTGATCCAGTAAAAGTGATGGAATGGCATTATAGGTTCAGAGTGTCTGATCTCCGGACGATGATGAACTATAGGACACCCTCGGACGTTCCAATGCACTGCCTGGGGGGTTTGGATCACCAGTGGACAATTTTCCTGTGTCTGGATCCCCCTGACTTCAAATGATTCGGAATTACTTACCAGGATAGTTACCCAGGAAATGTTAGATAGAAAAAAAATAACAGTTCTAACTGCTGGGTGACTATAAAACTGTCCAGAACTAGGGGTCATAGTTTGAATCATAGAATCCCGACAGCGCAGAAGGAGGCCATTCGGCCCATCGAGTCTGCACCAAAAACAATCCCACCCAGGCCCTATCCCCATCACCCCACATATTTACCCTGCTAATCCCTCTAACCTATGCATCCTGGGGTACTAAGTGGCAATTTAGCATGGACAATCCACCTGACCCGCACATCTTTGGAGTGTGGGAGTAAACCAGAGCACCCGGAGGAAACCCACGCAGACATGGGGAGAACGTGGAAGGGGAGCACAGAATGGGGAGCACAGACAGTGACCCAAGCCGGGAATCGAACCAGGACCTTGGAGCTGTGAGGCAGCAGTGCTAACCACTGTGCCACCGTGCCGCCCTGAAGGGTAAGGGGTAAACATTCTAGAACTGAGGTGAGGAGAAATTTCTTCACCCAGAGGGTGGTGAATGTGTGGAATTCACTACCACAGAATGTAGTTGAGGTCAAAACATTGTCTGATTTCAAGACGAAATTAGATACTGCTCTAAGGGCTAAAGGGATCAAGGAATAAGGGGGGATCAAGATATTGAATTTGATCAAAATGAATGGCGGAGCAGGCTCGAAGGGCCGAATGGTCTACTCCTGCTTCTAGTTTCTTTTGTCTATGTTTCTATGACCTCCAATTACTCACAGTAGCCCCCAGCCCCCAACTCCACACCCCACGGTGGCACAGTGGTTAGCACCGCTGCCTCACAGCGCCAAGGATCCTGGTTCGATTCCCGGCCTTGGGTCACCGTCTGTGCGAAATCTGCACATTCTCCCCGTGTCTGCGTGGGTTTCCTCCAGGTGCTCCGGTTTCTTCCCACAGTCCGAAAGACGTGCTGGTTAGGTGGTTTGGCCACGCTAAATTCTCCCAGTGTACCCGAACAGGCGCCAGACTGTGGCGACGAGGGGATTTTCACAGTAACTTCATTGCAGCAACTTGTGACCCTAATAAATAAAGCAAAGCAAAGGCTTCTTCCTGATGGTGGGGGAGTGCAGAACTGGGGGTCATAGTTGGAGGGTAAGGTAACATAGTGGTATCATTGCTGGATAGTGATCCAGGGTGATGTTCTGGGGATCTGAGTTCAAATCCCACCATCAAAGATGGTGAAATTGGAATTCAATAAAAATCTGGAATTAAGAATCTACTGATGACCATGAAACCATTGTCGATTATTGGAAAAACCCATCTGTTTCACTAATGTCCTTTAGGGAAGGAAATCTGTCTTTCCTTACCCGGTCTGGCCTACCTGTGACTCCAGAGTCACGTGGTTGATTCTTAAATTCCCTCAGGGATGGGGAATAAATGTTGGCCCAGCCAGCAACACCCACATCCCCTGAACAAATTTTTAAAAAACAGCTTTGAAGTCGCTATGGCAATGGCAGCTTTCTTCGCCATACAGTGCAAAGCTTTGAACAAACAAACCTCAAGCCACAGGGGCCACATCCTGTCACTGACAGGATAACCTCCAATTCACCTACCGCAACCCTCCATTCCCACCCTCCCCAACTCCTCCATCAACGCAGACACTCGATGTTCCAGGGTGCCATTTTAAAGGCATTCAGAGCACACAGAGAGCAAACCAGTTCACCCAGGTGGACCTTCAGCACCTCCCTGGTACCCTGGGTAGTGCCAGGTCGTTCCAGGGATTCCTGGATGTGACCTTCTCCTCTCTGAGTGCTGCACTCACCTGAGCTCCCATGGGAGGTCTGTTCACCTGAAAAGACAAGTCCTGCTTCACACTGTTCTCCAAAGATGTGCGGGTTAGGTGGATTGGCCATGCTACATTGCCCCTTAGTGTCTAAATCTATGTAGGTTCGGTGGATTGGCCATACTAAATCGCCCCTTAGTATCCAAAGATTTGCAGGTTAATTGGATTGGCCATGCTAAATTGCCCCTTATTGTCCAAAGATGCGCGGGTTAGGTGGATTGGCCATGCTACATTGCCCCTTAGTGTCGGGGGGAGTAGCAGGGTAAATACTTGGGGTTACGGGATGTGGGATCCTCTGTGTGGTTTGCTTTAGTTAAAAGACTTCATTTTAAGGTATTTCTGCATCATGTAACTAAATGCTTTAAAGCTAACTTAAGCTAACTTGGCCACATTTTAAAACTCAGCTTGGAATTCTGGGTTTTGAGCTTAGAAATTGACCACATTTGAAAGTACAAGGCAAGCAAAGCTTTGCATTAACAGAAGCTTTCATGGTTACACAGCTGTGAACTGTTTTTGAAAGCTGGAGACTGCTTGTACCTAATAATGGAAAATAACAAAACTCTTATATTGTTAGTAGCCGCTGTCTGTTTTTTAGTTGTTGTTCAGTCGAATGCGGCAATGTTTTTGGGTCTGGCTGCGAAGTCAGTCCCCAACTCTTCCTCTCTCTCAAGTAATCCTCTTTCGCATCCTTATGTTAATTTCAAGTTATATTCAGTGAATCATTTCTTTAAATTTGTACCAATTGCCCACAGTCTATTTGGAGGAATGAATGGATCCTACAGGGGAAAAGGCCTGGGTGGGATTGTGGTCAGTACAGGCTTGTTAGGCCGAATGGCCTCCTTCTGCACTATAGGGAATCTAATCGATGTTCTGCTGTGGGTGGGTTTTTTGATGGGGGGGAGGGCATGATTCAGGCATGTGGGCCTGATAATGACATGTATATTCATTACAATGATGTTCCAATGTCAAGAAAGGTGGCCATCACTGACAGACGAAGGGGACATTCACGTCAGGCTTTCATGCTGACATTGAATGCAACTTTGCCCTCCTCGTGGAATTTTCCGCTCCCATCACGAACAGGAGCAGGAATACCTGACCTATGACCTGGACGGAACTGTCCAAAATACTGCTGGAAGCAGATTCAATTTAACAAGTTATATTTACACAATAACTTCAACATGTCAAAATGTCCCAGGATTCTTCACGGAATTGTTATCACTCAAAAATACACCACCACACCACATAAGGAGATGTTAAAACCAAAAGTTTTGACTATGTGGTAGGTTTCCTGAATGAATTCAATAAATATTTTAAAAGGAAAAATTTGCAAAAAGGAATGTGTGGAGTGGAGATAATTCAACAGCTTCCAAGGGGCCAGCACATGCATGATGGATCAAATGGCCTCAGACAAGAAAGTGAACACAATCATAGAATCCCTACAGTGCAGAAGGAGGCCATTTGGCCTATCAAGTTTGCACTGACAACAATCCCACCCAGGCCCCATCCCCGTAACCCCACACATTTACTCCACTAATCCCTCTAACTACGCATCATGGGACATTAAGGGGCAATCTAGCACAGCCAATCCACCTAACCCGCACATCTTTGGACTGTGGGAGGAAGCTGGAGCACCCGGAGGAAACCCACGCAGCCACGGGGAGAATGTGCGAATTCCACACAGACAGTGACTCAAGCCGGGAATCGAACCCGGGTCCCTGGCACTGTGAGGCAGCAGTGCTAACCACTGTGCCACCATGCATCAGATCAACCATGACCTTATTGACTAGTGGAACAGCCTCGATGGGCCGAATGGCCTACTCCTGATCCTATCCCTTATATCCTTCTGATCTCTCTGCTGTAAAATTCTAGTCGCTGTCCTTATACCAAGATTTCATGTAAATTATTTAATTGGAGTATTTAACCATTCACATCTGTTATATTTTTGTCACAACTCTGAGCCTGGGGGAAGGAGGGCGGTGAGGCAGGTACAGAAACTCCAATTCTTGATCTGAGTTGATCATTGTCACCATGGGCCACTTGCGTGCCTTATGGGCGACAAATCAAATTTAGACAATTCCTCCTATAAATTTGTACTGCTTTTAATATCACGCGGTTGATCCCAACAGGATTTGATAATCCGATTTAGAATTCAACAGTTGAAGAAGCCACTAAAAATGACCTTTCAAATCCTCCAGGCCCATAAAGTTCAAACAGTCAGTCAAATATAAGTGGAAATGAAAACATTATTGACTGAGCTTCATAGGGCAAGTCTATAGAACAATATTAGTCCCTTGGCCCATGCCCAGACATATAAAATACTCGGGTAGCAATGCAGGTTAATATGGCCAAATAAACTCTTGCGTACATTTTAAGAAAGGTAGATTTAAAACGCAGTGAATTTACAGTAAGCATTTCAAATGTTAGACCACACTTGGAGTACTGTGCACAGCTCTGGCCTCCATGTTATAGAGAGGGTTTGGAGAAGGTTCAAAAAGATCCAGAAGGCTGATACTGAGACGATGATGTATTTATCCAGAAACAAGCTGGAGTTCTTCTCTCTAGGAAAGAGAAGGCTGAAGGGCAGATAGTGCCCTTTAAGATAATGGGAGGATTTCATAGCTTAGACGCTATGATAATGTTTCCACTTGTGGAACAGTCCAAAGCTCAGAATCGTGAATGTAGGAGCGTCGCTCATAAATGGGCAGCACGGTGGCACACTGGTTAGCACTGCTGCCTCACAGCGCTGTGGACCCTGGTTCAATTCCAGCCTTGGGTCACTGTCTGTGTGGTGTTTGCACATTCTCCCCGTGTCTGCGTGGGTTTCCTCCGGTTTCCTCCTACAGTCCAAAGATGTGCAAGTTTGGTGGATTGGCCACGTTGAATTTCCCCTTAGTGTCAGGGGGATTAGCAGGGTAAATAGGGTTGCACACAGTGGTTAGCACTGCTGCCTCACAGCACCAGGGACCCGGGTTCGATTCCCGGCTCGGGTCACTGTCTGTGTGGAGTTTGCACGTTCTCCCCGTGTCTGCGTGGGTTTCCTTCGGGTGCTCCGGTTTCCTCCCACAGTCCAAAGATGTGCGGGTTAGGTTGGTTGGCCATGCTAAATTAATCTTAGTGTCAGGGAGATTAGCAGGTAAATGTGTAGGGTGACAGGAATAAGGCCCGGTGGGATTGTGGTCGTTGCAGACTCGATGGGCTAACTGGCCTCCTTCTGCACTGTAGGGATTCTATGAAATACGTGGGGTTACAGGGATAGGGCCTGGGTGGGATTGTGGTTGGTGCAGACTCGATGGGCTGAATGGCCTCCTTCTGCACTGTAGGGATTCTATGAAATCCAATCGGGAATTTAGGAGAGACCTCTTCACCCAGAGAGTGGAGACAATGTGTTGTTGAAGCTGATAGCATTGATGCATTCAAGTGTAAGCTGGATAAACACGTGAAGAAGAAAGGAATAGGAAGATGTTGATAGAGTCAGATGAAGATGGAAAGTGGGAGGAAGCCTTTATTGCAATGGGGATGGAGCGTAAAAGCAGGGGAGCTGTTGGTAAGGATAGACTGGCATTAGAAGCAGTTCAGCGAAGGTTCATTAGACTGATTCCTGGGATAAAGGGGTTATGTGGAAAGGTTGAGCAGGTTAGTCTTATACTCATTGAAGTTTAGAAGAATGAGAGATGATCTTATTGAAACATGTATGATTCTGAGGAGGCTCAACAGGATAGATGCTGAGAGGACATTTCCCCTCATCAGAGAATCTCCAACTGAGAGGGACACAGTTTCCAAGTAAGGAGTTTCCCATTTCCTCATTTTCCTCATTTTTTCACACACTCCCGCTCAAAAAATCTAAAACCAACTGCGTGGGCTAGGGGAAAGTTCCACCCATTTAACTCTGTTCCTGTCTTCACAGATGCTGCCTGACCTGCTTGCCATTTCCAGCATTTTCTGCTTTTTATTTCCAGCTCCCAGAAATATATATCGCTTTATTTATGGCCCCTAGTTGTGGGCCCTCCATCCCCTCCAAAAGTAATGAGAACATTGTCTCCGCATGATCATCTTGCTGGTGCCAGTACAGAGCGAGACTGCGGATAGTTGGGAACCTGTCTCGGGGGCAGGGAATTCATATGGTGTTCGTGGAAGTGGAAATGAATAGGGTTGGGAAGCATTTTCCGATCAGGGCCAGTGTGATCTCCTGGACTCGTTTCGATCGCCTCAGGGGGTCGGAGAGGAATTTCCCAGATTTTCTTCCCCATATTGGCCCTGGGGTTTTCACTCTGGGTTTTCGCCTCTCCCTGGAGATCACATGGTCTGGAATGGGGGGGTGGGGGTGAGTTAATAGGTTGTGATGAACAAAGCATCGTAGCTGTGAGGGACAGCTCGGTGGATAGGATATTAGTATGAAGATGGGCTGGAAAATTGGGCGGGGATCCTGGATTCAGGATTCAATCCTGGACCGGGAAGCGGCGCGGGCTTGGAGGGCCGAAGGGCCTGTTCCTGTGCTGTATTGTTCTTTGTTCTTTGTTCTTTGCATACATCACATAAAATCCTTTCAGCATGTCAAAGACCTGTCTTAGGCCACTTCAGTGACCTCAACGAGGCCCATGAGGCAGGCCTCTTGGAGTATGAGCTCCCTGATTGAGGTAACGATTGCCTGCCCAATCAGGGAGTCTCAGCTGCGTATATAGATTGAGGAGTGTCAGGGCTACTGGCACTCCAGATTCTGACATTGTAACTGAAGCACTCTTAGGAGTGGAATCTGAGTTTGTAAATAAAGGGAGTTCGGTGAAGGGACACCGGCCTCTGAGGAATTATTTCAGTCACCCCATTCACGCATTGGTAACCCTGTAAACTCCCTCAGTTCTGATTTCATTCTTGTCATGTGTTTTTTGCACCTTGCCTCTGTATCCTTGTTGTTAAGTCAGAGACTAGTGGTGGGATTTTCCAGCCTCGGCTCGATCCAAAACTGGAAAATCCCTCCCGAGGTCAACAGACCTTTACATGATCCCCCCCCCCATCCCTCTCCCCCGCCTTCTATGATTCCCTTGGCGGGTGGGATGGAAAAAAACTCCCTCCAGAACTGGACCTTGTTTCAAAACTGCAACATTCTGTAAATATGATGGCCGGAATTCCCCCCCCCCCCCCCCCCCACCCCCCCCCCCCACCCCCCACCCCCCCCCCCCCCCCCCCCCACCCCCGTCTGCCACGGGAATCGGAACGGGCGAGGGGCAGGGAATGGGAAGGTCCATTGACCTCGGGCGGGATTTTATGGTTTCAGGGTGAGCGAGGCCATAAAATCCCGCCCGATATCTCACTCCTTACCACAGATAGAAGTAGAGAACAGTGAAAGCCATTCTAAATTGCAGAGTAATGGAAAGCAGTAAATGCCTCTACCCATTAAGAAAGTATTCTCATCCACACCGGTGTGTTATTTAGCAGCAGATACAAGTCAGAAACAGCTTGGATCAAAAACATTCCTCGGATAATGAAAGAGTTTATGGTCACATGCTGGTTTCTGTGCTTCATTTGGTTAGGTCATAAATATCCCTGTGAAGATGCCAAATGCCAATCACAATCTAGTGATCCTTTTCTTTGCAATTTAGATATAATTTGTGTTGTTTGTGCGACTCATCAAAGGCTGACCTTTCGGCAGTGGAATGTACATCAGCTTTTTCTCATTACAGATGCCAGGATCAACCTGCACAGCTGCGAACAGTTTGAGACCCGGTAAGTAGGTAGCAGTAACAAACTGCTACTTGTCTTCTGCGTGGGAAATTCAGCGACAGCCCATCTATCGCAGAACCATAGAAAGTTACAGCACAGAAGGAGGCCATTTGGCCCATCTTGTCCAGGCCAGTCCCAGGACACCCAGGTGCCCTTTCCAATCCCACTTTCCTGCACCTGGCCCATAGCCCTGTGCCTCACAGCACTTAATGTTCCAATCCAGGTACTTTTAAAAAGAGTTTAGGGTCTCTGCTTCCACCACCAACTCGGGCAGCGAATTCTAGACATTCACCACCACCCTCTGCGTAAGAAAGTTCTTCTTGCTGTCCTCTCTACGCCTACTGTCACCTGTCTTAAATCGATGTCTCCTGGTTCTAGAATTCTCCGCCAAGGGAAACAGTTTTATCCTGTCCACTCCATCTCTTCCCCTCATAATTTTGTACACCTCTATCGAGTCACCCCTCAGCCTTCGTTGTTCCAAGGAAAATAACCCCAACCTATCCAATCTCTCCTCATAGCTACACTTTTCCAGCCCTGCCAACATTCCTGTAAACCTCCTCTGCACTCTCTCACTCCAGAGCAATTACATCCCTCCTGTAATGTGGTGACCAGAACTGCACACAATACTCCAGTTGTGGCCTCACCAGTGTTTTATACAATTCCAACATTACATCCTTACCTTGACATTCTATGCCTCTGCCAATGAAGGAGAACATTCCATATGCCTTCTTTACAACCTTGTCTGCTTGAACTGCTGCCTTTAGGGACGTATGTACTTGTACACAAGATCTCTCACTTTATCTAACCCTCTTAGTATATTCTTATTTATTGTGTATTCCCTAACTTCACTAAATGCATTAGAGTCATAGAATCATAGAGTCATAGGTTTACAGCATGGAAACACGCCCTTCAGCCCAACTTGTCCGTGCCGCCCTAGTTTTTTTAACCACTAAGCTAGTCCCAATTGCCCGTGTTTGGCCCATATCCCTCTATACCCATCTTACCCATGTAACTGTCTAAACGCTTTTTAAAAGGCAAAATTGTACCCGCCTCTACTACTACCTCTGGCAGCTTGTTCCAGACACTTACCACCCTCTGTGTGAAAAAAGTGCCCCTCTGGACCCTTTTGTATCTCTCCCCTCTCACCTTAAACCTATGCCCTCCAGTTTTAGACTCCCCTACCTTGGGAAAAGATGTTGACTATCTAGCTGATCTATGCCCCTCATTATTTTATGGACCGCTATAAGATCACTCCTAAACCTTCTATGTTCCAGAGAAAAAAGTCCCAGTCTATCCAAGCTCTTCTTATAACTCAAACTATCAAGTCCCGATAGCATCCTAGTAAATCTTTTCTACACTCTTTCTAATTTGATAATATCCTCAAATTACCTCACATTTCTCTGTGTTACAATCCATCTGTCACTTTACCACCCAGTACACCAACCCATCAGTATTGTTTTGGAGATTGTAGCTACCCTCAATACTATCCAATATCTTGCCCGAATGGGAGTGTGTTTACCATGACATTCATGCAGAAAACAGAATGGGTTTCCTCAGAAATTTGAGGTGGAGCAATACACAGATTCCATTACTGTCTGTAAAACGATCCAGGGAGCGATATTCCGGTGCCATCCAATGTGTCACTGAGCTGTAATGACCAGCTATGATTGCTGGCCTGTATGGAATTTCTATATACGCTGCAGGAAAGGATGTCCCGAGGCATGGTACATTGGGGAGACCATGCAGACGCTACGACAACGGATGAATGAACACCGCTCGACAATCACCAGGCAAGACTGTTCTCTTCCTGTTGGGGAGCATTTCAGCGGTCACGGGCATTCATAGAATCATAGAATCCCTACAGTGCAGCATTCAGCCTCTGATCTTCGGGTAAGCGTTCTCCAAGGCGGCCTTCACGACACACGACAACGCAGAGTCGCCGATGCAGAGACTGATAGCCAAGTTCCGCACACATGAGGACGGCCTCAACCTGGATCTTGGGTTCATGTCACACTATCTGTAACCCCACGACTTGCCTGGGCTTGCAAAATCTCACTAACTGTCCTGGCTGGAGACAATACACATCTCTTTAACCTGTGCTTAACCCTCTCTCCACTCACATTGTCTGTACCTTTAAGACTGGATTACCTGTAAAGACTCGCATTCCAACCATTATTTTGTAAATTGAGTTTGTGTCTTTATATGCCCTGTTTGTGAACAGAACTCCCACTTACCTGACGAAGGAGCAGTTCTCCGAAAGCTAGTGGCTTTTGCTATCAAATAAACCTGTTAGACTTTAACCTGGTGTAGTGAGACATCTTACTGTGTTTACCCCAGTCCAATGCCAGCATCTCCACATCATCTGAATGGAATTAATAGGCCCTCATAAGCTACCACACAATCAGTGATGACACCCACGCAAGACCTCAACATGACCCACTCAACCCCTTCACTTGACCCTGCATTCACTGACTGCTTGTGCAGAAGGACGTGGAGGCTTTAGAGAGAGTGCAGAGGAGGTTTACCAGGATGTTGCCTGGTATGGAGGGGCTTAGTTATGAGGAGAGATTGAGTAAACTGGGGTTGTTCTCACTGGAAAGACGGAGGATGAGGGGAGACCTAATAGAGGTGTATAAAATTATGAAAGGCATAGATAGGGTGAAGGGTGGGAAACTTTTTCCCAGGTCGGTGGTGACATTCACAAGGGGTCATAGGTTCAAGGTGAGGGGAGGGAGGTTTAAAAAAAACACGGATATCAGAAGGACGTATTTTTCACAGAGGGTGGGGGGGGCCTGGAATGCGCTGCCGGGCAAGATGGTGGAGGCGGGCACATTGGAAACGTTTAAGACTTATCTAGATAGCCACATGAACAGAGTGGGAATGGAGGGATACAAAAGAATGGTGTAGTTTGGACCAGGGAGCGGCGTGGGCTTGGAGGGCCGAAGGGCCTGTTCCTGTGCTGTATTGTTCTTTGTTCTTTGTTCTTGTCTGACATCCAGTCTTGGGTGATTTGGTAGTTTCCTCCAATTAAAATTGGGAAGAGCACAGTTGCTTGCCCAGATTTTCTCTCCCAGGCCAGTGCACAGAGACGGGAGAATTCCCAGATCTGCAAACCTGACCTTTCAAAATGGCCGCCCGCAGTTCTGATTTTTGTTCTGTGGATTAGAAGTCAGGCCCACCACCTCTGGAACAAGTGCAGAAGCTGCTGGGTGCTGAGGCAAACAGGGCAGACGACTGGTATTGTGCCTGCCGCACAGTCTCTTTTAACCCTTATACGGTGGACAAAGAATTGCGAGTAGACTTCTTGTTAGTCCAACAATATTTATTTAAA
The DNA here is from genome assembly GCF_964213995.1 of Mustelus asterias. Taxonomy (NCBI): domain Eukaryota; kingdom Metazoa; phylum Chordata; class Chondrichthyes; order Carcharhiniformes; family Triakidae; genus Mustelus; species Mustelus asterias. The sequence goes on along the minus strand of NC_135803.1, from coordinate 151,764,018 downwards.
CACACAATCAATAATCACCCACCCAACCAACAATAAGTTATCTTACAGAAATACTAAAGTTCAAGTCCAATACTAGACCTTGACTTAACTTTGCGTGACTGGCAAGTACCCAAGCAGATATTGGCCTTTATCTGTGTGCTGGTCTCTGTAATCCTCTGCATAGTCTGCTCCTTTGGTCTGGTCTGGCACTCTGGCTCTGGCCTTCCTTCCTTCTCGGGTGTGGTGGTTCTCCTCATGCTAGTCGCTGCCTGTCTGGGGAAACCATATTGTCTCTGTGGTTTCGGATCCGGCCCTTCAATTAACACCTCTCCAGGTATCTGGCCACAATCATGCTTAGGGTACAGATGCTATAGGAAAGATAGAACAGGAGGTAAGAGAGGAGGAGGAGTTGCACTTTTGATTAGGGAAAGCATCACGGCCGTACTGAGAGGGGATATATCGGAGGGTTCGGCCACTGAGTCTATATGGGTAGAACTGAGAAATAAGAAGGGGGAAATTACTTTGATAGGGTTGTACTATAGGCCCCCAAATAGTCAGCGGGAAATTGAGGAGCAAATATGTAAGGAGATTACAGATAGCCCCAAGAAAAATAGGGTGGTAATAGTCGGAGATTTTAACTTTCCCAACATTGACTGGGACAGCCATAGTATTAGAGGGTTGGATGGAGAGAAATTTGTTGAGTGTATTCAGGAGGAATTTCTCATTCAGTATGTGGATGGCCCGACTAGAGAGGGGGCAAAACTTGACCTCCTCTTGGGAAATAAGGAAGGGCAGGTGACAGAAGCGTTAGTGAGGGATCACTTTAGGACCAGTGACCATAATTCTATTAGTTTTAAGATAGCTACGGAGAATGATAGGTCTGTCTCAAAAGTTAAAATCCTAAATTGGGGCAAGGCCAATGTTGATGGTATCAAGCAGGAACTTTCAAAAGTTAATTGGGAGAGTCTGTGGGAAGGCAAAGGGACGTCTGGTAAGTGGCATGCTTTCAAAAGTGTGTTAACCAGGGTTCAGGGTAAACACATTCCTCTTAGAGTGAAGGGCAAGGCTGGCAGAAGTAGGGAACCCTGGATGACTCGGGATATTGAGGCCCTGGTCAAGAAGAAGAAAGAGGCACATGACATGCATAGGCAGCTGGGATCAAGTGAATCTCTTGAAGAGTATAGGGGATGTAGGAGTAGAGTCAAGAGAGAAATCAGGAGGGCAATAAGGGGACACGAAATTGTTTTGGCAGATAAGGCAAAGGAGAATCCAAAGAGCTTCTACAAATACATAAAGGGCAAAAGAGTGACAAGGGAGAGAGTAGGGCCTCTTAAGGATCAACGAGGTCATCTATGTGTGGATCCACAAGGGATGGGTGAGATCCTAAATGAATATTTCTCATCAGTATTTACTGTTGAGAAAAGCATGGATGTTAGGGAACTTGGGGGAATAAATAGTGATGTCTTGAGGAGTGTACATATTACAGAGAAGGAGGTGCTGGAAGTCTTAAAGCGCATCAAGGTAGATAAATCCCCGGGACCTGATGAAGTGTATCCCAGGACATTGTGGGAGGCGAGGGAGGAAATTGCGGGTCCTCTATCCGAGATATTTGAATCATCGATAGTCACAGGTGAGGTGCCTGAAGATTGGAGAATGGCAAATGTTGTGCCTTTGTTTAAAAAGGGCTGCAGGGAAAAGCCTGGGAACTACAGGCCAGTGAGCCTCACATCTGTGGTGGGTAAATTGTTGGAAGGCATTTTGAGAGACAGGATCTACAGACATGTGGAGACGCAAGGACTGATTAGGGACAGTCAGCATGGCTTTGTGAGTGGAAAATCATGTCTCACAAATTTGATTGAGTTTTTTGAAGGGTAACCAAGAAGGTAGGTGAGGGTAGTGCAGTTGATGTTGTCTACATGGACTTTAGCAAGGCCTTTGACAAGGTACCACATGTTGCATAAGATTAAATCTCATGGGATCCAGGGTGAGGTATCTAAATGGATACAAAATTGGCTTTTTGACAGAAGCCATAGGGTGGTTGGAGAGAATTGTTTTTCAAACTGGAGGCCTGTGACCAGCGGTGTGCCTCAGGGATCAGTGCTGGGTCCACTGTTATTTGTCATTTATATTAATGATTTGGATGAGAATATAGGAGGCATGGTTAGTAAGTTTGCAGATGACACTAAGATTGATGGCACAGTGGACAGTGAAGAAAGTTATCTCCAATTGCAGCGGGATCTTGATCAATTGGGCCAGTGGGCTGACGAATAGCAGATGGAGTTTAATTTAGACAAATGCGAGGTGATGCATTTTGGTAGATTGAACCAGGGCAGGACTCACTCAGTTCATGGTTGGGCATTGGGGAGAGTTACAGAACAAAGAGATCTAGGGGTACATGTTCATAGCTCCTTGAAAGTGGAGTCACAGGTGGACAGAGTGGTGAAGAAGGCATTCGGCATGCTTGGTTTCATCGGCCAGAACATTGAATACAGGAGTTGGGACGTCTTGCTGAAGTTGTACAAGACATTGGTAAGGCCACACTTGGAATACTGTGTACAGTTCTGGTCACCCTATTATAGAAAAGATATTATTAAACTAGAAAGAGCGCAGAAAAGATTTACTAGGATGCTACCGGGACTTGATGGATTGAGTTATAAGGAGAGGCTGGATAGACTGGGACTTTTTTCTCTGGAGCGTAGGAGGCTGAAGGGTGATCTTATAGAGGTCTATAAAATAATGAGGGGCACAGATCAGCTAGAAAGTCAATATCTTTTCCCAAAAGTAGGAGAGTCTAAAACTAGAGGGCATAGGTTTAATGTGAGAGGGGAGAGATACAAAAGTGTCCAGAGGGGCAATTTTTTCACATAGAGGGTGTCTGGAGCAAGCTGCCAGAGGTAGTAGTAGAGGCGGGTACAATTTTGTCTTTTAAAAAGCATTTAGATAGTTACATGGGTAAGATGGGTATAGGGGGATATGGGCCAAATGCGGGCAATTGGGATTAGCTTGGGGGTTTTAAAAAAAAGGGCGGCATGGACAAGTTGGGCCAAGGGGCCTGTTTCCATGCTGTAAACCTCTACGACTCTATGACTCTATGCTGTGCAAATACCCCATTGTTTCTTTGAAGCACCTCCCTGATGGCTGGATCACTGCTAATCGTCAATGGATCAAACCAGAATTCCCCTATTGTGCTAACCCTACTAGCGTATGTCCCGACTGGAATGATTGATGGCGCTCTGCTAATCGTAGCTATCTGCCAAATGCACGATTAGCTGGATTAAATTAAAGATTACATTTTTTCATGTAATCAGACCCAAGAATGTGTTCAGCATTTAGAGGAAGGTCAATTAACACCACCGGATGGTCACACTCCATGCTGCCTCAGCGGATCTGTACAGGGACTGTAATGCGTCCCTCCTGCGTGTGTCCTGTGAATCCACTGAGTGGGATCGTGCCCCTAGTTGGCCAAGGGATGTTTGTCTTTAATTTTGATATATTCAGGGTAGTTCGGGAGCCTCCGCTATCCTAAAGGAATTCGACGAGGTGGCCTCTTACCTTGCCGTTAACTAGGGGTCTCCCTACGCTCTCCCACCTGGTGCTACCGACCCAGGCTGGAGAGGCTGGACACCGTCACTCTCGGGTTCCATAGGCGGGCTCAGTTGGATATAGTGGTGGGCTCGTGCTCACAGTATGCACGGAGTGACCGGGACCTTCTATCAGTGGTGGGCGGTGCTCTCTCTCATACCTAGGAGCTGGCCTAACTGGTGGACCCGGCGGTCTCGGGGACCGTGTATATGATGGCGGGGCTCTCCGACAATCTCGGGCGAAGCGTCCTGGCTGCCCACAATTAAAACATGTCCCTCTATCTCTCCCCGGGGCTGCTGTGTAAGGTGGAGCTGTACCTCTCTGGTGTTGGGGATCCCTTCTACCCTCGTTTCTCCATACTGGACTCTGGCTAGCCCTCATCGGAAGCATTCTCGCCTCCCTTTCTGACCGTGACATTGGGGCTCCCTGAACTTCCTGTTCCCAGGCTCGAGCTAACCGTCGGAGAACCCGTGCTTCATTGTGTGTGGTCTCTGCGGGGTCAAAATTAGCACAGGCTTTCTTGCCTTCCTCTGTGGTGTGCGAGACTAATGTCCCAGGCCATTTGGATGAATCAGCCTCATTTAATCTAGCCTGACCTAATTCCCCATATACTCCCGTGAAGTGGATCCATAAATGACCGGCAAAGGCAGTCGGATGTTCCCCTTTCCTTTGTCTATATTTATTTAACCCATCTACAGGATCCCCTTTATTAAACCCCACTGCAGTCAATATCGCTTCCTTAATTTCGTTTAAGATTCCTTCCCCAACATTTTGAGGGGCTGGCAGGGCAGACCGTACAGACTTGCTTAAGCACATGACTAACAACTTCACTTCTTCCCTTTCATCTAGCCCATGCATTATCTTTTGCTACCTAACATCCTCAAAGAAACTGTGCGGGTCAGCCAATGGCTCAAAGGTTGTGATTTTATTTGCGATTTCGGCCAATTGTGCCACCGTAAACGGGGTTGCGTATGTAATAGCTGGGCCCTGAGACTCCTACCCGATGTTCAGTCATCACTGGGTGCATCGGTGCTGGGGGTGAATCTGGGGGCGCGGTGGGTATGACTTCCCCTGGGAAAGATGGTGGTGGACCCCAATCCTCGGTTTGCGTAACGTAAAGTCTAGCATTCTCCTTTAACTCTCCCCAATCCGCATTCTCTATCTCCTCTTCCTCTCCTGTCCCGAAGGTTCACATAAATCCGTTTTGAACCGATAATAGGGATTCCAGCCGTGAAATTTCTCGCTGGCATTTGGAGTGGTCAGCGGTTGCCTGTCTCTGTTCTTTACTGACTTGATGTAGCGCTTTTATTGCCGCCTGCAGATCAGTGCACTTAGCTTCCAATCATGCTACTGCCTGCTCGGCTTCACCTTTGGCCAAGACAGCGCGCTGGGCGTCTGGTAGGCTCTCTCATACTGGGTTTGAAAATTGCCTGGTTGGTTCTCTTTAATTCATCTACCTCTCTGTCCTTTTCGGCTCTTATTTGTTCTATCCTCTCCTGCTGCTGTTCCTTTAGTTTCTTAATCTCCTCCTCCTTTCCCTCCTGTGCCTGCTTTGATTCCTCCAGTTCCTTATGAACTGTGTTTAATTCCTTTTCTGCTCCCAGCAGCTGTCCGAAGCAGCTCACAATGGCAGTCACTTTCTCACATTTGCCTGCCTGTTTTCCCTGAACTTTCCTTAGATCGTCCCAATACTTCAGTCCGAGGGATCCCAGTCCCGTCTCAGTATTGGCACAAAATTCTGTGTGCTGTTTCCTGCCATTCTATGTTCAACGACAAGTGGTAGGGAGTTGATCGGACTGCGGGTACGGCTTTGGGCTATGTTCCGGTCCTAATCCCTCCAGATTCTAATGTAAACCTACAAGAGTTTATCCTATCCTCCTTATTAGTAACAACGCATGCTCAATAAACAATTTCCCGAAAGCAGTAATTTGTCCAATAAGGAGTTTACTTCTGTTGGCTCTGAGTTTTATCGTTCAATATAGACCTTTCATTCCCTTCGATTTACTTGAAATCCTGGCCGTCACGTGGGGCATTTGCCGTCTTAATTCGGGCTCAGGCCAAATCTCCAGGAGTATTAGGTTCTGTGGGATTCGATATCGGAGCAACAAAGTTACTTCTTGTCGATGTCCCATCAGAGTTGCCAATTTGTTGTGCCTGCCGCACATTCTGTTTTAACCCTTATACGGTGGACAAAGAATTGCGAGTAGACTTCTTGTTAGTACAACAATATTTATTTAAAACACACAATCAATAATCACCCACCTAACCAACAGTAAGTTATCTTACAGAAATACTAAAGTTCAAGTCCAATACTAGACCTTGACTTAACTTTTACGTGACTGGCAAGTACCCAAGCAGATATTGGCCTTTATCTGTGTGCTGGTCTCTGTAGTCCTCTGCATAGTCTGATCCTTTGGTCTGGTCTGACACTCTGGCTCTGGTCTTCCTTCCTTCTCGGATGTGGTGGCTCTCCTCCTGCTGGTCGTCGCTGGCAATGGTCACCATTGTTGTAGTTCGTTCGTGGGGTCAGAAAGAGAGAGAGCAAGATTCTTGGTTGAACAGCACCCTTTATACCCCGTTGGGTTTCACGCTCCTTTTGGCCATTGCCAATCAATCGATCAGGACTTGACCACCCTGATCGATAAAGTCCAATCGGGTGCTGCCACACCAATCTCTGGGTGTGTCCCCAACGGCCATGTCTGTAGGTGCTGGGGGCACGTAGGACACACACCTCCCTCCCAAATTTGGGGTTACGCACCCCGATGTCTGGTAAACAACCCAGTTTGACCAGAAAGTCCCCTTTGTCCTGGAGATGGCCCATATCCTGTGTATTCAGCCGTCTGAGCTACAGCCTGTTGATTTCTGTATTTTAGGCTGCACCTTGCTGTTTTAGTCCTTGCCCAATTGTCCCAAAGTGCTTTATAAATCACCATTTTAGGCGGCCCGTTTGGCCACACTGGCCTCTGTACTCTGACATTTGGTTGAAAACAAAAAAATCTCTTCAGCCTCCACCATCTGTCATCCCCCTCCTCCCCACACACACACCCCATGTCCCATCCATCCAAAACAATGCCACTTTATGCCCCCTATACACCACACATAGCTGCTCATACCACTTATGGCCCTCACATCCCCATTGCCCTTTAGAGCCCCTTTGCCTGCTTAGTGTGATTGATACTAACTCATGTCTCACCCTCACCTCTTCCCCTTCCATGCCAACTCATTTGGTATCATTTGACAGTTCTTTGACAGCTTTGACAGTTCATTGACATCTTTGATAGTTCCAATGCACTTATTCACCTTTTATGCACAATCACGTTTATTTTACCTGAAGCCACACAAAGGGTGCCTTACCTATCTTAAACGGGGCCTTACCTGTTCCAAAAATGTCGCAAGACCATATCTAAAGGGGTACCTTACCTCTTCAAAGAGATATCCTGGCTATCAAAATGAATCCGCCAAGTTTGAATCAGCTCTTCTCTGGTCTAATCTGCACATGTCAGGCTTCTCACTCCTGGCCTATCAAAATTCCATAAGAGGGGAGGCAGTTTAACTGTCCAGCTTCCTCCAAAAACTGCACATTGCACAAACCCCGACCTGACTCCAGTTCTGTACCCAGAGGGGCAATTTTTTCACACAGAGGGTGGTGAGTGTCTGGAACAAGCTGCCAGAGGCAGTAGTAGAGACAGGTACAATTTTGTCTTTTAAAAAGCATTTAGACAGTTACATGGGTAAGGATGGGTATAGAGGGATATGGGCCAAACATGGGTGATTGGGACCAGCTTAGTGGTTTAACAAAAGGGTGGCATAGACAAGTTGGGCCATAGGGCCTGTTTCTATACTGTAAACCTCTATGATTCTCTATGACTCTATTTCTCTGTCCTTTTTTTTGGTTGTATCACAGCTAGGTATGGCTCCTCCGCAAAAAAACTACAAAGGGTTGTGAATGAAGCCCAGTCCATCAGGCAAACCAGCCTCCCATCCATTGACTCTGTCTACACTTCCCACTGCCTCAGAAAAGCAGCCGGCATAATCAAGAACCCCGCGCACCCCGGACATTCTTTCTTCCACCTTCTTCCGTGTGGAAAAAGGTACAAAATTCTGAGGTCACGTACCAACCGACTCAAGGACAGCTTCTTCCCTGCTGCTGTCAGACTTTTGAACGCACCTGCCTTGCATTAAGTTGATCTTTCTCTACACCCTAGCTATGACTGTAACACTACATTCTGCACTCTCTCCTTTCCTTCTCCCCTATGTGCTACGTGTGCAAGAAACAATACTTTTCACTGAATACTAATACATCTGACAATAATAAATCAAATCAAAAACTAAAATAGGAAGTGCTGTATTCAGGGGTGTAACGAAGGACTTCCAGGTTCATCCGCCTCAACGGAAGCCCTCTGTGTTATGGCCACAATCTGGGCCTGGGCCATTGTGGCTCAGTTGAGTGCAGAAATCTACACTGACACACCGTGCTGCACAGTCAGTTCTGCAATTAAACAGAAGATCCATCTCTCTGCCCGGATGCAAATAACAGATGTCATGGCAATATCTTAAAGAGTTAGGGTGCGGGTGTCATAGAGTCAATACAGCACGGAAACAGGCCCTTCAGCCCAACTGGTCCATGCGACTATGGTGCCCTCCCAGCTAGTCCCAATTGCCCGTGTTTGGCCCATATCCCTCTAATCCTTCCCCATCCATGTATTTATCCAAATGCTTTTTAAATGTTGCTATTGTACCAGCCTCAACCACCTCCTCTGGCAGCTCATTCCATATCCACGCCACCCTCTGCGTGAACAAGTTGCCCCTCAGGTCCCTTTTGAATCTTTCCCCTCTCACCTTAAACCTGTGCCCTCTAGTTTTCAATTCTCCTTCCCTGGGAAAAAGATTATGTGCGTTCATCCTATCGATGCCCCTCATGATTTTATACATTTCAATAAGATCACCCCTCATTCTCCTATGATCCAAGGAATAAAGTCCTAGCCTGGCCAACCTCTCCCTATAACTCAGGCCCACTAGTCCTGGCAACATCCTCGTAAATCTTCTCTGCACTCTTTCCAGTTTATCAATGTCTTTCCTATAACAGGGTGACCAAAACGGTACCCAATACTCCAAGTGCGAACTCACCAACGACTAATACAACTGTAAGTTGGCCAACATTTATTCCTCAATCAACATCACAGAAACGTTGGCACATCTTGTTGAAGTTGGACAAGACATTGGTAAGGCCACACTTGGAATGCTGTGTACAGTTCTGGTCACCCTATTATAGAAAGGATATTATTAAAGTAGAAAGAGTGCAGAAAAGATTTTCCAGGATGCTACCGGGACTTGACCATTTGAGTTATAAGGAGAGGCTGGATAGACTGGGACTTTTTTCTCTGGAGCATAGGAGGCTTAGGGGGTGATTTTATAGAGGTCTATTAAATAATGAGGGGCATAGATAAGGTAGATAATCAACATCTTTTCCCAAAGGTAGGGGAGTCTAAAACTAGAGGGCATAGGTTTAAGGTGAGAGGGGAGGGGTACAAAAGGTCCAGAGGGGCAATTTTTTCACACAGAGGGTGGTGAGTGTCTGGAACAAGCTGCCAGAGGTAGTTGTAGAGGCAATTACAATTTTGTCTTTTAAAAAGCATTTGGACAGTTACATGGGTAAGATGCGTATAGAGGGATATGGGCCAAATGCGGGCAATTGAGACTAGCTTAGTGGTAAAAACTGGGCGGCATGGACAAGTTGGGCTGAATGGCCTGTTTCCAAGCTGTGAACCTCTATGACATGATCTGATCATTATCGCATTGCTGATTGTGGGAGCTTGCTATGCTCAAAACTGGCCAACATTTTTCTTACGTTACAAAAGAGACTACACTTCAACAATATTTCATTGGCTGTAAGGTGCTTTGGGACGTCAGGCGGTCGTGAAAAGTGCAAGACTTTCTTTTAAATTAGATAACCAGAGAGAGGGTGGAGTCAAACAGAAAATGCAGAGCTCTGAAGAGGCATGCAGGCTCAAAACGTTAACTCTGTTTCTCTCTCCATTGACTGAGTTTTTCCAGCATTTTTCCGTATTTATTTCAGACTAGATGGGCCGAATGGCCTCCTCCTACACTGTTGGGATTCTATGATTTCCAGCATCCTCGATATTTGGCTTTTATTAGAGGGATGGATTCGATGAGAATGGGAATTGCCATGGTCACCAATGAAAACGACTTCAACGCACCCGAGGTTTAGTTGGAGGAACCTTCTGCTCATCCCAGATCAGTTGGAACAGGTTTGCTCGATGGGCAGAAGGGCCTTGTTTAATTCCGCGGTATTTGATGATGGGAGGCTGCACAAACCGTCCACTCCATCCAGAATTATCTTCTGGAAGCAGTGATTGAAGCGATAATTCTGAAGGAATCCCGCTGTAACAGATGTGAGTCCTTTGTTATCAGGCCAGGCTTTTCAGAGCTGCTTACACAACACGGTGAACATTGCATCAGAACAAAGCAATGAGCGTTTAGCAAGAGAATAAATACCAGGCTTTGCGAATACAGGGAGTGTGTGTGTGGTCTTAATGGATCACTTTCTTCAAATGCTACATTAACAGCAGATGCACCTCACCAGACTGGCTAGATAGGTACTGTTAGCTCTCAATCAGAGGGCCAATGTTTGAACTTTGTTAGATTCGGGAAGAAGCTCAATATTAAAATAAATCTGAACCAAACGTGCCTTCTTGATCGAAAGGAAAATTCTGCAGATGCCGGAAATCCGGATAATGGCTGAAAATGCTGGGAATACAGTAGTTCTGGAAGCACCTGTGGAGAGAGGAATATAGTTAAGGTACTGAGTACAAGAATCATGTTGCAGCTTTATAAAACTTTGGTTAGGCCACACTTCAGAGTATTGCGTTCAATTCTGGTCACCATGTTATAGGAAGGACGTGGAGGCTTTGCAGAGGGTGCAGAAGGGTTTAAAAGCAAATTACTGCGAATGCTGGAATCTGAAACTAAAAGAGAAAACACTGGAAAATCTCAGCAGGAGAGAAAAGAGCTGACGTTTCAAGTCCAGATGACCCTTTGTCAAAGCAGAAGAGTTTAAGTTTATTTATTAGTGTCACAAGTAGGCTTGCATTAACACTGCAATGAAGTTACTGTAAAAATCCCCTTGTCACCACACTCTGGCACCTGTCCGGGTACATGGAAAAAGAATTTAGCCTGGCCAATGCACCTGGTAAGAAGTTTGACAACACCAGGTTAAAGTCCAACAGGTTTATTTGGTGGCAAAAGCCACACAAGCTTTCGGAGCTCCAAGCCCCTTAATGCACCTAACCAGCACACCTTTCAGACTGGGAGGAAACACATGCAGACACGGGAGAGAACATGCAGACAGTGACCTAAGCCAGGAATGAAACCCAGGTTCCTAGCACTGTGGGGCAGCAGTGCTAACCCGCTGTGCCACCGGGCCACTTAGAGGTTTTCCTTGATGCTGCCTGGATTAGAGGGAATGAGCTAGAAGGAAAGGCTGGGCAAACTCGGGTTGTTTTCTCTGGAGCGACAGAGGCTGAGGGGAGACCTGATAGAAGTCTGTAAAATTATGAGAGGCATAGATAGGGTTGGCAGTCAGAATCTTTTTCCCAGATTTGAAATGTCTAATACTAGGGGGCACGCACTGAAGGTGAGAGGGGGAAAGTTCAAAGGAGATGTGAGGGGCAAGTTTCTTACACAGAGAGTGGGAAGTGTCAGGAATGCGCTGCCAGGGGTAGTGGTGGAGGCAGATACAATAGGGGTGTTTAAGGGTCTTTTAGATAAGCGCATGAATATGCGAGGAATAGAGGGATATGGACCAAGGGCAGGCAGAAGGGATTAGTTTAATTTGGCCTCATGTTCAGCACCACATCATGGGCCGAAGGGCCTGTTCCTGTGCTGTACTGTTCTATGTTCTACGTTTCAGGTTGATGAGGTTCCAGTACCGATAAAAGTTTATTGAGCTGAAACGTTAAATCTGTTTCACTCACCACAGATGCTGCCAGACCCGCTGAGTATATTTTGCCTTTGGGAAATAATCCATTACAGTCATAGAATTCGAGAAGGTTTATTGCACAGGAGGAGACCTCTTGGCCCATCGTCTCTGCACTGGTCAACAAGCCACCCAGTCTGATCCCACTTTCCAGCATTCGGTCTATGACCCTGCAGATTACGGCACTTCAGGTGCAAATCCAGACACCTTTTCAATGAGTTAAGGAATTCTGCCTCTGCTACCCTTTCAGGCATTGAGTCCCAGACCCCACAAAGCCCTCTGGGTGGATAAAGTTTTCCCTTATCTCCCCTCTAATCTTTTAATCACTTTAAGTCTATGCCCCCTCATAGGACATAGAACATAGAACATAGAAAAGCTACAGCACAAACAGGCCCTTCGGCCCACAAGTTGCGCCGAACATGTCCCTACCTACTAGGCTTATCTATAACCCTCTATCTTACTAACTTCCACGAACTTATCCAAAAGTCTCTTAAAAGACCCTATCGAATCCGTCTCCACCACCACTACTGGCATCCGATTCCATGCACCCACCACCCTCTGAGTGAAAAACTTACCCCTAACATCTCCTCAGTACCTACTCCCCAGCACCCTAAACCTGTGACCTCTTGTGGCAACCATTTCAGCCCTGGGTAAAAGCCTCTGAGAATCCATTCCATCAATACCTCTCAACATCTTATACACTTCTATCAGGTCACCTCTCATCCTTTGCTACTCCAAGGAGAAAAGACCTAGCTCTCTCATCCTATCTTCATAAGGTATGCCACCTAATCCAGGCAACATCCTTGTAAATCTCCTCTGCACCCTTTCTATGGCTTCCACATCCTTTCTGTAATGAGGCGACCTCTCAGCTAAGGTCAATAGGCCCTTCCCATCCACTACTATCCAGGCCCCTCACAATATTGAACACCTCCATAAATCTCCCCTCGGCCTCCTCTGTTCCAAGGAAAACAATCCCAGGCTTTCCAATCTTTCCTCATTGCTGCAATTTTCCAGTCCTGGCAACATCCTCGTGAATCTCCGTTGTATCCTCTCCACTCGGGATCATGTTTTACCAAGTAGGGCAGGGAAAAATATTACAGGACTGAAAAGACAAGAAAGGGGACCTTTCCGATAGCCCTTGGAAAGACACTTCTTTAAAAATTAATTCGAGGGACATGGGCGTCGCTGGCTGGGCCAGCATGTGTTGCCCATCCCTAGTTGCCCGTGAACTGAATGGTTTGCTAGGCCAGTTCAGAAGGCAGTTGAGAGTCAACCACATTGCTGTGGCTCTGGAGTCAACTGTAGGCCAGACCAGGTAAGGACAGCAGATTTCCTTCCCTAAAGGACATTGGTGACCCAAATGGGTTTTTCCGACAATTGACCATAGTTTCACGGTCATCAGTAGATTCTTAATTACGGATTTTTTTTATTGAATTCAAATTCCACCATCTCATAGAGTCATAGAGTCATGGAGGTTTACAGCATGGAAACATGCCGCCCCTTTTTTTAATCCCTAGGCTAGTCCCAATTGCCCACGTTTGGCCCATATCCCTCTATACCCATTTTACCCATGTAACTGTCTAAACGCATTTTAAAAGACAAAATTGTATCCACCTCTACTATTACCTCTGGCAGTCTGTTCGAGACACTCACCACCCTCTGTGTGAAAACATTGCCCCTCTGGCCCCTTTTGTATCTCTCCCCTCTCACCTTAAACCTATGCCCTCTGGTTTAGACTCCCCTACCTTTGGGAAAAGATATTGACTATCTAGCTAATCTGTGCCCCTCATTATTTTATAGACTTCTATAAGATCATCCCTAAGCCTCCTACGCTCCAGGGAAAAAGTCCCAGTCTATCCTTATAACTCAAACCAACAAGTCCTGGTAGCATTCTCGTAAATCTTTTCTGCACTCTTTCTAGTTTTCTAGTCCTGCTGTGGCGGGATTCAAACCCGGGTCCTTTGAATATTAGCTGAACTTCTGGATGAATAGTCCAATGAAAATACCACAAGGTCATCGCATCCCCTCAATAGATGACACTATTCTAAAGAAGAGCAGGGGAATTATTCCCAGAGCTCTGGTCAACACATAACCCTCAACCCACAACACAAAAAATGCAAATAATCTGAGAATTATCACTTGTTGTTTGTGGGAGTTTGCTGTGCGCAGATTCGCTGCCACATTTTCAACATTAGAAGAGTGATCACACTTTAGTGTACTTCATTGGTTATTGGGCACTTTGGCTTGTGCTCATGACAGGTGCTATATAAATGCAACTCTCCCTTTAATAATACAGTTCTGACTGACAGTGCGATTCAGTTTTTACTTGTCGGGACTTGGTCATCAGGATGGGGAATGAGTGCATGAAGGATAACCTGTCCTCTGACCTTTCACCCTGAACTTCAACCATAAACATAAAACCCAAGTGTTCACTGATCTAATCTAGACAGGCCAAGTGAGGGCGAAACTCACAAAAGGTACAAGAATGAACATGATTCGGCTAACACCGAGATATCCAGGAATTGATAACTGGCCAATCTATCAGCTTTAATAAAAGGAGGAGTAAAAATTGAATACATTGAGCTAAAGGTTATAGAATCCTGCAGTCCAGAAGAAGGCCATTCAGCCCATCGAGTCTGCACCAACCACAATCCCATGCATTTACCCTAGCTAGTCCCCCTGACACTAAGGGGCAATTTAGCATGGCCAATCCACCTAACCTGCACATCTTTGGACTGTGGGAGAAAACTGGAGCACCCGGAGGAAACCCACGCAGACACGGGGAGAACGTGCAGACTCCACACAGACTGACCCAAGCTGGGAACCGAACCCGGGTCCCTGGCACTGGCAGCAGTGCTAACCACTGTGCCACCGTGCTGCCCCATTTTTTAAAAAACCCACCTGGTTCACTAATGCCTTTCGGGAAGGAAATCTGCAGTACTTCATAGAATCATAGAATCCTGCAGTGCAGTTGCTGTAATGTTTTGGATTAAATTACCTATCCTTGTTAATGCTAGTCTAACTTTCTTCACACGATTAAGGGTTCATATTTCCTCCAGTCTCCCCATTACATCATCTGGGTTTACCCTTCTAAAGGAAATATTTGAAAGAAACAGATTAATTAAAGGATGTTACGGGCGATTCCTGGGAGTGTTTGGATTTTGGAGAAGGTGCAGATGGTGAGATTTGAACTTGAGGTTGCCTGCCGTGATCTCATTGTATACATTCTCACTGCACGCTGTGTGTACGTCTGGGGGAGCCAAAGGAGCTGTAATGGTAACTACAATGGAAAGATGCCAATTCTACTGCCTCCCAGGTTATGACTGCTGTGGAGATCTCCTTCCCGTTTTCCTCACTCATCTTCCGAAGGCCCTGAACCCTGCTGGGACATGGTTCCATGGGTTCTGGCAGTTTGCCGGTATCCATACATGGTCATAATGGGTGGCACGATGGCACAGTGGTTCGCACTGCTGCCTTACAGCTCCAGGGACCTGGGTTCGATTCCCAGCTCGCGACACTGTCTGTGCGGAGTTTGCATGTTCTCCCCTTGTCTGTGTGGGTTTCCTCTGGGTGCTCCGGTTTCCTCCCACAGTCCAAAGATGTGCAGGTTAGGTGGATTGGCCATGCCCCTTAGTGTCCCAGGATGCAAAGGTTAGAGGGATTAGCAGGGCAAATATGTGGGCGACAGGATAGGGCCTGGATGGGATTGTTGTCGGTACAGACTCGATGGGCCGAATTGCGTACTCCTGCACTGTAGGGTTTCCATGATTTCTATGATAGAATGGTTACAGAACAGAATAAGGCCATTTCAAGGGGAGGCAATGGCCTAGCGGTCTTGTCCCTAGATCAGCAATCCACAAACTCAGTCAATGTCCTGGGGACCTGGGTTCGAATCCCGCCATGGCAAATGGTGGAATTTAAATTCAATAAAAAATATCTGTAATTAAGCATCTATGGATGACGATTGTTGGGAAAAACCCATCTGGTTCACTGATATCCTTTAGGGAAGGAAATCTGCCGTCCTTACCTGGTCTGGCCTACATGTGACTCCAGAGCCACAGCAATGCGGTTGACTCCCAACTGTCCTCTGAAGTGGCCCAGCAAGCCACTCAGAGCAAGTAGTGATGAGCACCAAATGCTGGCCAGCCAGGGACGTCCGTGTCCCATGAATTAATTTTTTAAAAGCATATCACTTGTTGAACACTTGCCGGGGTTCCAGGTCTGCCTCTTATTGCGCGAGGTGGGGCTATGTTGCCATGGGAGATGTGTATGATTCACCTGGGATTCACTGCTGTAACCACCACAAAAGGAGGCTGAACCTGGCAGAGCCATGTGGCAATGCCCAGAACCCTGCCAGATACGCCTTTAACAACAACATGGGTGGCACGGTGGCACAGTGGTTAGCACTGCTGCCTCACAGCACCAGGGACCCTGGTTCATTTCCGGCCTGGGGTCACTGTCTGTGTGGAGTCTGCACGTTCCCCCCGTGTCTGCGTGGGCTTCCTCCGGGTGCTCCAGTTTCCTCCCACAGTCCAAAGATGTGCGGGTTAGGTTGATTAGTCATGCTAAATTGACCCAAGTGTCAGGGGATCGGGAGGTTAAATATGTGGGGTTAAAGGAATAGGGCCTGGATGGATCGTGGTCGGTGTAGACTCGATGGACCGAATGGTCTCCTTCTATACTGTGGGAATTCTATGATTCTAACATCCGCTGTGTTAAAAGCTAATGGAGTAGCCTGACAAGAAATTTGGAGTGTTTGGTAACAACATCAAGCAAGCACCTTCCGGCAACTTCCGCAACTAATTGGGCACCAGATGTTTAGGCTTCCATTGTTCCTCTGGATATTACTACAGGATTGAGGGGGTGAGTGAGTGAGTCAGATGGCAGATGGAATACAATGTGGAAAAGTGTGAGGTTGTGCATTTTGGAAGGAGGAATGGAGGCATAGACTATTTTCTAAATAGGAAAATGCTTAGGAAATCAGAAACATAAAGGGACTTAGGAGTCATTGTTCAAGGTTCTCTTAAGGTTAACGTGCAGGTTCAGTCGGCAGTTAGGAAGGCAAATGCAATGTTAGCATTCATGTCAAGAGGGCTAGAATACAAGAGCAGGGATGTACTTCTGAGGCTGTATAAGGCTCTGGTCAGACCCCATTTGGAGTATTGTGAGCAGTTTTGGGCCCCATATCTGAGGAAGGATGCTGGCCTTGGAAAGGGTCCAGAGGAGGTTCATAAGAATGATCTCTGGAATGAAGAGCTTGTCGTATGAGGAACGGTTGAGGACTCTGGGTCTGTACTCGTTGGAGTTTAGAAGGATGAGGGGGGATCTTATTGAAACTTACAGGATACTGCGAAGCCTGGATAGAGTGGATGTGGAGAGGATGTTTCCACTAGTAGGAAAAACTAGAACCAGAGGGCACAACCTCAGGCTAAAGGGACGATCCTTTAAAACAGAGATGTGGAGGAATTTCTTCAGCCAGAGAGTGGTGAATCTGTGGAACTCTGCCACAGAAGGCTGTGGAGGCCAGGTCATTGAGTGTCTTTAAGACAAAGATAGATAGGTTCTTGATTAATAAGCAGATCAGGAGTTATGGGGAAAAGGCAGGAGAATGGGGATGAGAAAAAGATCAGCCATGATTGAATGGCGGAACAGACTCAATGGGCCGAGTGGCCTAATTCTGCTCCTATGTCTTATGGTCTTATGTGTGGCAAGGCTGCACCTTCTAAAACCATTTATAGAATCCCTTCAGTGCAGAAAGAGGCCATTTGGAACATCGAGTCTGCACCAACAACAATCCCACCCAGGCTCTATCCCCGTCAACCCACATATTTACCCCACTAATCCTTCTAACCTACACATCCTGGGACACTAAGGGGCAATTTAGCATGACCAATCAGCCTAACCCACACATCTTTGGACTGTGGGAGGAAACCGGAGCATCCAGAGGAAACCCACGCAGATACGGGGAGAACATGCAAAGTCCACACAGACAGTGACCCAAGACCGGAATTGAACCCGGGTCCCTGGAGCTGTGAGGCAGCAATGCTAACCACTGTGCCACGACACCACCATGCCACCCCATAGTTACAGAGGTTCAGCTTATTTAAATATTCGTTGACAGTTCTGTAGCACCAATTCCACGTCAAATGGGATCACTGAAAAGCAAAATGCTGGAAGGTGCAACAGGAGACCAGAGTAGCAATGAGCAGGTGGGAAAGTGCCTGGCTGGGTGAGTTTCCTGTCTGGTAACTGCACTGAGTGATTTCCCTTCTTCTTTTGCATGGTAGCGATAAAGCAAATGCTAATATCTTTGTCCGATATCTAGGTCAAAGACTCTGGTGTAACAGCCTGGAGGCTGCCTGCAATCTTCCTCTCAGGCCAGTGTTTGAAGATGTGCTCCAGAATAATATTTTTATTCATTCAGGGACATGGGTGTCGCTGATTGGCCAGCATTTATTGCCCATCCCTAGTTGCCCTTGGAGAGCAATTGAGAGTCAACCACATTGCTGTGGCTCTGGAGTCACATTCAGGCCAGACCAGGTAAGTACGGCGGATTTCCTTCCCTAAAGAAGGAAATCTGCCATCCTTACCTGGTCTGGGGCGGCACAGTGGCACAGTGGGTTAGCACTGCTGCCTCACAGCGCCAGGGACCCGGGTTCGATTCCTGGCCTGGGTCACTGTCTGTGCGGAGTTTGCACTTTCTCCCCGTGTCTGCGTGGGTTTCCTCCGGGTGCCCCGGTTTCCTCCCACAGTCCAAAAGTGTGCAGGCTAGGTGATCGGCTATGCTAAATTGTCCATTAGTGTATGGGGGACTAACTAGGGTAAATGTGTGGGGTTACAGAGATAAGGTCTGGGTGGGATTGTTGTTGGTGAAGGCTCAATGGGCCGAATGGCCTCCTTCTGCACTGTAGGGACTCTATTATTCTATAAAGGACATTAGTGAAGCAGATGGGATTTTTCAACAATGGTTTCATGGCCATCAGTAGATTCTTAATTACAGATTTTTTTTTATTGAATTCAAATTCCACTATCTGCCATGGCGAGATCCGAACCCAGAAAAAAGGAATCAGTCCAAGGGCTCAATCGAACAAAACAACCGCAACAATGCCTGGTGACAGTGCATATGACAAGCTGGTTGGTGAGATTATTTAAAGCTCAGTTATCATGACACTTTATAAACAAAAATTTGAATTTATAAAGCACCTTTGACATAATACAACAACAAGTTTTCACTTAACACAGCGACAGCTGGAATACTCTCCACCATTATAGCTGCCATGGTGTGAAAAGAATTTTGCTGATTATTACTTGGATGTGGGAAAGGAAAGGCAGATGGAGTGTCTGAGGAGACTAAGGGTTCAAAGTGTGCTGGGCGACTGTGCAAATCGGGCTTGTTCTTACGAGGACTGGGATATTTGAGATGTGATATAATTGCTGTTTTTACAATTCTGAGGAGATTAGCCAGTGTAGACTGCGCCAAGCTGTTTCATGTAGTCAAGAACCTGTAGAGGCCAGGGTTGAAAGAATCATAGAATCGAAACCCTACAGTGCAGGAGGCCATTTGGCCCATCGAGTTCGCACCGACCCCAATCCCATCCAAGCCCTATTCCTGTAACCCCCCACATTTACTCTGCTAATCCCCTAACTCTAAACACTAGGGTTAATTTAGCATGGTCAATCAACCTAACCCGCACATCTTTGGACTGCGGGAGGAAACCGGAGCACCCGGAGGAAACTCACGCAGACACGGGGAAAATCATTATAGAATCATAGAATCCCTACAGTGCAGATGGAGGCCATTCAGTCCATCGAGTCTGCGTTGTCCACAATCCCATCCAGGTCCTATTTCTGTAACTCCACATATTTACCCTGCTAATCCCCCTGGTACTAGAGTCAATTTAGCATGGCCAATCCACCTAACCTACACATCTTTGGACACTAATGGGCAATTTAACATGGCCAATCAGCCTAACCTGCAATCTTTGGAGTGTGGAAGGAAACCAGAGCACCCAGAGGAAACCCATGCAGACATGGGGAGAATGTGCAAACTCCACCCGAGGCCGGAATTGAACCCGGGTTCCTGGCGCTGTGAGGCAGCAGTTCTAACCACTGCGCCACCGTGCTGAAAGAAGGTAGATTCAAAACTAATCCACAGATACATTGACCTGAAATGCAGTCAGGAGGAATGTTCAGTTCTGTGGGGAAGGGAGCAGGGGGCCTTGCACTGGAGGGGGGCAATTGTGGTGGATGCCCGGGGGAACAGGTTTTAATGACATCCCACGGAATGTAACTCTGGGCTGCTTTAAACATTTCTGCGAGGATCTCACCTGACTGCCAGGCTGGGACCCTCCGGGCAGGAGGCCACCTTCACAAGGCTGAAGCCAACAGGAGCTGGTGGGATGTATTGGAGGAGTGAGAGAGCTTGGGGTTAGAGTTGGGATGGGGAGGAAGAGAGATTGGGGTTGGAGTGGGGGTGGGGTGGAGAAAGAGAGATTCTGGTTGGAGTGGGGTTGCAGTGGGGGGAGAGAGATTGAGGTTGGAGTGGGAATAGGGTGGGGGGCGAGAGATTGGGGGCGGAGTGGGGGGGAGAGATTGGGGTTGGAGTGAGGGGGGAGAGAGATTGGGGTTGGAGTGGCGGGGGAGAGAGATTGGGGTTGGAGTGGGAATAGGGTGGGGGGGGGGCGAGAGATTGGGGTTGGAGTGGGGGGAGAGAGAGATTGGGGTTGGTGACGGGGTGGAGTGGGGGGGTGTGGAGTGACTGGGGTTGGAGTGGGGGTGGGGTGGGAAGAGAGATAGTGGAGGAACGGGAGAGACTCCAGATTGCGGAGCTGAGGGGAGAGGATTGTCACAGATTGGTGGTATTTTGGCCCATCAAGTTCATGCTCGTTTGAGTCCTCACAGTCAGGGGGAGAAACCTGTGGTCAGGGATTCCAATGGTGGTTGGAGTGGGGGCCCAATGGGGGTCGAGGAGTCAAGCTGGTGGTTTGGAGGGGGCGTGGCCTGTTGAAGGAGGTATAAAGCAGGCAGATCGCGGGGGTGGGGGGAAGGTGATGTTTATTGGGTACCTTGTTGGGCTCTGGTGGAAGTACCTCCTGCTACATCTGGCCCACAAGCCGTGCTGCAAAGACATTTACCTCAGAGAGTTAGCCCTTCTCATTCCTTTAAGCTGCCACGTTTCTAGGCATATGGAAAAATACAATGATGACCAAGAACAGCCACATTATAATATTTAAATAATCAACCCGTTTCCTGCAAGCAGATTGGTCACCTGCCCCCTGTCCTACGTCCAATAAAAAGGCAAGTGAGAAGCTTTGGCTCCTGTTGCAGATTGTTTGGCATCTTAACCTCTGTCATGGTCCCCGACTCACCTGTTTTAGGGAGTTAAGATTCAGCCCCACTATTTTAGTGAATGGCTGCTGAATCTCGGCTCTCGAGGTAAGACGCTGGAAGCAAATAATGTTGGCTGCACGGTGGCACAGTGGTTAGCACTGCTGTCTCACAGCGCCAGGGACCTGGGTTCAATTCCGGCCTTGGGTGACGGTCTGCGTGGAGTTTGCACGCTCTCTCCACGTCTGCGTGGGTTTCCTCCGGGTGCTCCGGTTTCCTCCCACACTCCAAAGATGCACAGGTGGATTGCCCATGATAAATTGTCCTTTGGTGTCAGGGGGATTAGTGGGGTAAATACGTGGGATTACGGGGATAGGGTCTGGGTGGGATTGTTGTCGGTACAGGCCTGCTGGGCCGAATGGCCTCCTTCTGCACTTTCGGGATTTTATGTAGTAGAAGGAATAAAACAAGAGGAGGTTTCTCTTGCTTCAGAGAGGGGATGGCAGGCTGCTAATGATTGAAGGCTGGGCCTGAATGAAGTTACCCCCATGAAGGCAAAGGGATCATTCCAAGACTGGTTGCTCCATTCACTCTACACGACACATTTCAAAAGTGCCTACACAGCAAAACTGCTACTGAAGTAACGCCTCAGAGGCCAGTGTCCCTTCACCAAATTCCCTTTATTCACCAACTCAATTCCACTCCTAAGAGTGCTTCAGTTACAATGTCAGAATCCGGAGTGTCAGTAGCCCTGACACTCCTCAATCTATATACGCAGCTGAAACTCCCTGGTTGGGCAGGCAATCGTTACCTCAGTCAAGGAGCTCATACTCCAAGAGGCCCAACTCATGGGCCTGACTGAGGTCATTGGCTGTAAAGCATTCTGGGTCATCCTGAGGTCAGGAAGATACGGAAATGCGGGCTCTTCCATTCCTCCGACTGGCCACCTTCACTCCTCTGCACTAATTTGCAGAGTAAGCCATAGAAACAGAAGCAGGAGGAGGCCATTCGGCCCTTTGAGCCTGCTCCACCATTCATTTTGATCATGGCTGATCAACAGAATAAATATCCTGATTCCACCCCCCCCCCCCCCTCCCCGAAGCACCCGGAAGAATCCCACGCAAACGCGGGTAGAACGTGCAAACTCCACATAGACAGTCACCGGGTCCCTGGCGCTGTGAGGCAGCAGTGCTAACCACATGGAACAATTCTAACATGCCAAACAAACTGACACATATTTCTCAAGATAAGAACAGACTGGTTCAGTGCAAAAGACACAAGAGAAATTTGGTCAGAAAATTATTCGCCTCCTGGCTCCAATGCAAATTGCTATGGCAACAGCCGGACAGCCCATCTTCCACCAGTGAGTCATTGGTTTGTGCATCCCAGCTGCTCCAGCCTCCAGATGTAAATATTTCCTTCTTTATGGGGAAAAGATGTAACAAATACATGTTAACTTTGGTGAACCTGAAAAGGCATGTTCTTAGCTAGTAATGAGCAGACGCTTGGCTCCAGCGATTAAAGAACAGAACAGTGTAAACAAGAGGAGGAATTCATTATTTAACCCTTCCCTCCACCATCTGGTTCCAAAATGGGCACCACGTAACAACCCCAATTCAAAACCTGATCGAATTGAGCCTAACATCCTCAATAGCCTAACAGTCTCCCCAAATGGTGGCACGGTGGCACAGTGCTTAGCGCTGCTGCCTCACAGTGTGTAGTGAACCATAGATGGTTACCACTATGGGTACTTGTACATATGTTACTCTTGTTACTGTTGGGGTTAGGGTTGGGGTGTTCCACCTGTTGGTATTGTTCTGTGGTACACTCCGGTTGGCTCCGCCTTCCTATAGGAGTATAAAGGTCACTGCACTTCCTAGTGACCCTTTAGTCTGGGATTGTATTGTTAAGCAGTATGCTCTATTCTTGTTGCTAATAAAAGCTTTTATTTCTCGGGTACAATCCAGCCTCCCGAGTGAATTAATCGCGCATCACAGTGCCAGGGACACGGGCTCGATTCCCAACTTGAGTCCTTGTCTCCGTCTGCGTGGGTTTCCTCCGGGTGCTCCGGTTTCCTCCCACAGTCCAAAAGATGTGCTGGTTAGGTGCATTGACCATGCTAAATTCTCCCTCAGTGTGCCCGAACAGGCGTCGGGGTGTGGCGACTAGGGGATTTTCACAGTAACTTCATTGCAGTATTAATGTAAGCCTACTTGTGACACTGATAAATCAATAAAATTATAAAATAAATAATGACTGATGCCCAAGATTCCTCTGACTGTACACGATCCCACTTTGCTTTCCCTGTCCTTCATTGATTGTTTCACACAGAGGGTGGTGGAACAAACTGCCAGAGGCAGTCGTAGAGGCGGGTACAATTTTGTCTTTTAAAAAGCATTTAGACAGTTACATGGGTAAGATGGGTATAGAGGGTCTATGGGCCAAATGCGGGCAATTGGGACTAGCTTAGTGGTTAAAACAAGGGCGGCATAGACAAGTTGGGCCGAAGGGCCTGTTTCCATGCTGTAAACCTCTATGACTCTATCTCATTCAATCTCCAACCTCAAGTGCAAATTATTATTTTTTTGTTCATTCATGGGATGTGGGCGTTGCTGGCAAGGTCAGAATTTATTGCCCATCCCTCATTGCCCTTGAACTGAGTGGCTTGCAAGGCCACCTCAGAGGGCATTTTAAGAATCAACCACATTGTAGATCTGGAGTCACAATATAGGCCAGGCTGGATACGGATGGCAGATTTTCTTCCCTGATTTTGACTTACCCCAACTCTGCAACCTCCTCCAGCCATTTGTTCCTGCTCCAAGTATTTGCTCTTCCAATTCAATTAATTCAAATGTTGGCCAGGCCAGATAAGGATGGCAGATTTCTTTCCCTTAAGGGTGTTAGTGAACCAGATGGGTTTTTCCGACAATGGCTTCATGGTCATCAGCAGATTCTTAACTCCAGGTATTTTTTATTGATTTCAAATTCCACCATCTGCTGTGGCGGGATTCAAACTTGGGTCCCCCAGAACATTCGCTGAGTTTCTGGGTTAATAATCTAGCGATAATACCACTAGGCCATCGCCTCCCTGAATGTTTAAATATTGTGAAGTAAGTATGAAGTGTGTGTGCTCTGTCACCACGCAGAATGGTAAATCTCTCAAGAGGAAATTGCTCTGTGGAAACACTGTGGGGTGGCAGGGGTGGGGGTTGGGGTGGGGGGGGGAGAGTGCAGGGTAGTTGGAGGGGGGGACAACCATGCAAAGGTCTGTTGACCTCGGGTGGGATTTTCCGGTTTTGGAGCGAGCGCGGCCAGTAAATCCCGCCCACATATTGTGTGAAGATCGAAGACCCCTTATTGGGATAGCATCACATCTCACAAGTGACGAAAGCCCCACAGAGTAATTTATAAGACGCTAAGAAATAGGAACAGGAGTAGGCTGTTATATTAACATTAGAGGCAGTACAGAGGAGGTTTACTAGGATAATCCTGGGTATGGAGAGACTGCCCTTCGAGCTTGCTCTGCCATTTAATAAGATCATGGCTGACCCAACACTCACTAAGCCCACTTTCCTGCCTGATCTCTGTAACCCTTAATTCCCCGTCTTCTGTAGGCTATGGGCCAAGAGCTGGAAAGTGGGATTAGGTGGGCAGGTCAGGGCATTTCATGCGTCAGTGCAGACACGATGGGCTGAAGGGCCTTTTCTGCACTGTATTATTCTGTGATTCTGATTAAAAACCGATCGCTCTCAGCTTTGAAAATGTTCAAGGGACTCGACTTCCACAGCTCCCTGGATCAAAGAATTCCAAAGATTCACCGCTCTTTGAGAGAAGAAATTCTCCCTCAGATCCGTCTTAAATAAGCACCCTCTTATTCTGCGACTCTGCCCTCTGGTCCGACACCCTCCCATGAGTGGAAACATCCTTCCAACATTTACCCTGTCTAACCCCCTAAGAATCCCATATGTTCCAATCATATCACCTCTCATTCTTCTGAACTCCAAGGGGTATAGACCCAAGGGGAGACAGTTACGTATTGGCATTGCCACTGGACTAGTAATCCACAGGCCCAGGGTAATGCTCTGGGGACCCTGGTTCAAATCCCACCACAGCAGATGGTGGAATTTAAATTCATTAAAAATCCGGAATTGAAAAAAATCTACTGATGACCACAAAACCATTGTCGATTGTTGTAAAAACACATCTGGTTCATTAACGTCCTTTAGAGAAGGAAATCTGATGTCCGTGTAACTCCAGATCCTGATGTGGTTGACTCTTAACTGCCCTCTGAAATGGCTGAGCGAGACATTCAGTGCAAGGGGCAATTACGGATGGGCAAAAATGCTGGCCTTGCCAGTGATGCCCGCATCCCATAAATGAATAATAAAAAAAACTTCCCTCACATGGCAGTCCCTCCATAATGTGGAGATGCCGGCGTTGGACTGGGGTAAACACAGTAAGAAGTTTAACAACACCAGGTTAAAGTCCAACAGGTTTATTTGGTAGCAAAAGCCACACAAGCTTTCAGAGCTCCAAGCCCCTTCTTCAGGTGAGTGGGAATTCTGTTCACAAACAGGGCATATAAAGACACAAACTCAATTTACATGAATAATGGTTGGAATGCGAATACTTACAACTAATCAAGTCTTTAAGAAACAAAACAACGTGAGTCCCTCCATACCCAGTCCCTCCATACCCAGAATCATCCTAGTAAACCTCCTCTGTACTGCCTCCAATGTTAACATATCTTTCCTTAAATAAGGAGACCAAAACTGTACACAGTATTCTAAATGTGGCCTCACTAGCACCTTGTACAGTTGCAGCAACACCGCTTTACTGTTATACTCCAGCCCCCTTGAAATAAAAGCCAGCATTTCATTTGCCTTCCCGATTACCTTCTGCCCCTGTATGCCAGCTTTCTGGGGTTCATGAACAAGGACCCCCCAAGTTCCTTTATGTTCCAGCTTTCTGCAGTCTCTCTCCATTTAAATAATAATCCACATTCTCATCCCTTCTTCCAAAATGATCAACGTCACATTTTTCCCACATTGAATTCCATTTGCCAATTCTCCACCCCACTCAGTTAACCTGCTAATCGAACCCGGGTCCCTGGTACGGGAGGGCAGCAGTGCTGACCACTGTGCCACAGTGCACATTGCCCCCTTAAATAATGTAACTGGGGAAGTAATTATGGGGAAGAAGAAAATGATGTGGAGTTGCCGGCGTTGGACTGGGGTAAGCACAGTAAGAAGTCTCACAACACCAGGTTAAAGTCCAACAGGTTTATTTGGTAGCAAATACCATAAGCTTTCGGAGCTTGCTGCTCCTTAGTCAGATGGAGTGGTCTCTGTTCTCCAACAGTGCACAGACACAGAAATCAAGTTACAGAATACTAATTAGAATGCAAATCTCTACAGCCAGCCAGGTCTTAAAAGGTACAGATAATGTGGTTGGAGGGAACATTAAACACAGGTTAAAGAGATGTGTATCGTCTCCAGACAGAACAGCTGGTGAGATTATGCAAGACCAGGGGCGAGCTGTGGGGGTTACTGATAATGTGACATAAATCCAACATCCCGGTTTAGGCTGTCCTCATGTGTGCGGAACTTGGCTATCAGTTTCTGCTCAGCGACTCTGCGCTGTCGTGTGTCGTGAAGGCCGCCTTGGAGAACGCTTACCTGAAGATCCAAGGCTGAATGCCCGTGACTGCTGAAGTGCTCCCCCACAGGAAGAAAATGGCACAGAAGTTATATAAATATTATGCATTGGTCTTTACTGTAGAAAATACTACAAGCATCCAGAAATAATAAAAAATACAAGGAAGGAATTAAATACAGTCTGCATCACCAGAGAATTAGTTACAGGAAAGCTAATGGGGTTAAAGGCTGATAAGTCCCCAGTTTGCACCCCAGGTTCTTATAGGAGGTAACTGCAGAGGTCGTGAATGCATTGGTAGTCATCTTCCAAAAATATTTAGATTCTGGAACTGTGCCGAAAGATTGGAAAACTGCCAATGGGCACCCTTGTTCAAAAAGGGAAGGTGACAAAGTGCAGGAAACTACAGGCCAATTAGTCTAAACTTCAGTTACTGGAAAAAATATCAGAATTGATTCTTGAGGAGAGAATAGCAGTGCATTTCGAAGGTCATAATCAGATCAAGCAGACTCAGCATGGTTCCATAAAGGGGAAATCATGTCTGACATATAGTAAAGTTCTTTGATTTGATTTGATTTGATTTATTATTGTCACAGGTATTAGCATACAGTGAAAAGTATTGTTTCTTGCGTGCTATACAGACAAAGCATACCGTTCATAGAGAATACCGTTCATAGGAGAGTGGAGAATGTAGTGTTACAGTCATAGCTAGGGTGTAGAGAAAGATCAACTTAATGCGAGGTAGGTCCATTCAAAAGTCTGACAGCAGCAGGGAAGAAGCTGTTCTTGAGTCGGTTGGTACGTGACCTCAGACCTTTGTATCTTTTTCCCGACGGAAGAAGGTGGAAGAGAGAATGTCCGGGGGTGCGTCGGGTCCTTAATTGTGCTGGCTGCTTTTCTGAGGCAGCGGGAAGCAGAGACAGAGTCAATGGATGGGAGGCTGGTTTGCGGTTCTTTGAGGAGTTAGCAGCCAGAGTAGATAGAGGAGAACCAGTCGATGTTGTATGTTTGGATTTTCGAAGGGCATTTGATAAAGTGCCACACTACTCACAAGATAGGAGTTCATGGTGTTGGAGGTAATATTCTGCCGTGGATAGAGGATTGGCTAACTGACAGGAAGCAGCGAGTAGCGATAAGGGAGGGGGGTCTTTCTCAGGTTGGAGGGCAGTAACCAATGGAGTGCCACAGGGATCAGCGCTGGGACCCCCTGCTCTTCACAATGTATATTCATGATTTGGAGGAAGGAACAGAGTGTACTGTGGCCTGATGCGCTATCAATAAGGCGAAAGACTACCGGTGTGCCAATATAAGTGTAGGCTTTCATTCACAACAGAATCAGGAGCAGATCCCAACAAATAACCAACCTGGACTGAACAAGGGGGAGGAGACAGCCACCTTTATACTCGGTGCCGAGGGGAGGAACCAAACTGGAAGGGGATGTGTCCAGGTATGACAAGCACACACAACGGTGGTCCATATAGGACAAAGGCACAACTGAGGTCCACCACATGGCCAAATTTGTGGATGATACCACGCAGACACAGGCAGAATGTGCAAAGTCCACACAGACAGTGACCCGAGGCCGGAATTGAACCTGGGTCCCTGGCACTGTGAGGCAGCAATGCTAACCATCGTGCCACCGTGCCGCAGTTGTTTAAGAAATCATCGCTATAGCTAACGAGCCAGACAATATGGCAAAACACCCACCATTGGGCCTGGTAGGGAAACGCCACTCTTCCTGCCCACCCACCACATTTAAGAGGGCAGATGGGAAAATCCCACGCTGGGACTTCAACTTGTGTGAAGACTGTTTCTCTATACAGACGTTAAACATCTGATGGATCATGTGTGGCAGCAAGAAGCCTTTCAAATCTCTTGAAAGGGAATCGTCAGCTAACCCACAAAACCACAAACATATCAATGCAGAAAATGAGCATGCGGTTTCTTGACATTTTTTCAATACAACATTCCCATCTTTGACAAAGAACCTTATTAAAGAGGAGAAACCCATGGGAAAACCATCCCAGGTCCCACTCATGCATAAATATTATCTACAGGACATCTGGCATGTTAAATCTCTTAAAGCACTTTGTACCATTAATTGAGTATTGCAGTGTAATGTTTGCGATGTAGGCAAATCTGGCAGCCATTCTGTACAGGCCTGAGATTCTTAGCCAATTTTTCAATGGATGATGGTTGAAGGATGTATGATTGCACACCAAGAGGGTTCCTACACTTGGAGACCGGACTTAAGGTACAATATATTCCTCATCCAAAATCAGTAGCTGCAATAGTGCAGCACCCCCACAGCAATGCCCCGGGATTTTAGCCTAGACAACGTCCTCAAAACACTTTTGATGATATGGTGGTGTGGTGGTATTGCCACTGCGCTAGTAATCCACAGGCCCAAGTTCAAATCCCACCATAGCAGATGGTGATTTTTGGATTCAATAAAAATCTTGAATTAAAAGTCTAATGATCCCCCCTCATTCTTCTGAACTCCAGCAAATACAATCCTAACCAACTCAATCTCTCCTCATACATCAGTCTTATCATCTCTTAAATCTGTGGTAAACCTTCTCTGCACTCCCTCGATAACAAGAACATCCTTCCACACATAAGGAGGCCAAAACTGTTCACAATACTCCAGGTGTGGCCTCACCAATGCCCAATACAATGCAGTAAAAAATTCCCTATTCCTATACTCAAATCCTCTAGCTATGAAAGCATAGGGGATCCTTAACCACAAGATCCTTCATTAATCTTTCTTCATTACACAAAACCAAATCTACCATTCCTGGGTAACTTCCACAACATACAGTCCAAAGATGTGTGGGTTAGGTGGATTGGCCATGCTAAATTACCCCTTAGTGTCAGGGGGATTAGCAGGGTAAATGTGTGGGGTTGGGGGAATAGGGCCTGGTTGGGATTGTTGTCAGTGTAGACTCGATGGGCCGAATGGCCTCCTTCTGCACTGTAGGAATTCTATGATTCTATTACTGCTCTAAAAAGCAATCCCTGATGCACTCCACAAATTCTTCTTCTACTCTACCCTTGCCGGTTTGGTTTTGACCTACGTGCCTCCAGCACCTGCAGGCATGGCCGTTGGGGACACACCCAGGGATTTGCGTGGCAGCACCTGATTGGAACTTATCAATCAGGTCATCAAGTCCTGATCGATTGATTGGCAAAGGCCAAAAAGGGCGTGAAAACCAACGGGGTATAAAGGGTGCTGCGCAACCAAGAATCTCGCTCTCTCTCTGACCCCACAAACGAGCGGCAACAACGGTGACCATCGCCAGCGACGACCAGCACGAGGAGAGCCACCACACCCGAGAAGGAAGGAAGACCAGAGCCAGAGTGTCAGACCAGACCAAAGGACCAGACTACGCGGAGGACTGTGAAGACCAACACGCGGATAAAGACCAATATCTGCTTGGTACTTGCCAGTCACGCAAAAGTTAAGTCAAGGTCTAATATTGGACTGGAACTTTAGTATTCTGTAAGATTGTTGATTGGGTGGGTGATTATGAATTGTGTGTAAATAAATATTGTTGTACTAACAAGAAGTCTACTCGCAATTCTGTGTCCACCGCATAAAGGTTAAAACAAACTGTGCGGCTGGCACAACAGGTTTGTCCAATCAATATGCAGATTAAAATCTTCCATGATAATTGCAGTTCCCCTTCAAACATGCCCTTGATATTTAATTATAGAATTGCAGAATCCCTACAATGCAGAAGGAAGCCATTCGGCCCATCGAGCCGACACCTACAACAATCCCTCCCAGGCCCTTTTATTTTCACTATCTATGCTCTGACTTCTTAAGAGGCCACATTTTGGGGGGGTCTATAGAATACTCCCACCCCTGTCTTCCTTCCCCTGTTATTCACAATTTCAACCCAAACCAATTCTAAATCACGATCCACTGGCTTTATGTCTCGACTCAGCACTGCACTGAAACCTCCCTTGATTAACGACGCTACCCCACCTCCTTTACCCTTTGGCCTGTACTTCTGGAACATTGTATAACCTGGAATGTTGAGCACCCAGTCCTGGGTCACCCTGCAACCACGTTTCTGTAATAGCTAATACATCGTACTCAGATGTTGCAATCTATGGTTTGATTCTTTGATTTGATTTATTATTGTCACATGTATTAGTGTACAAGGTAAAGTATTGTTTCTTGCGCGCTATATAGACAACTAGACTGTGCTGTACTGTGCTGTCAACTCATATAATAAAAGCAAATTATTGTGGACGCTGGAATCTGAAACCAAAGAAGAAAATGCTGGAAAATCTCAGCAGGTCTGGCAGCGTCTGTAAGGAGAGAAAAGAGCTGACGTTTCGAGTCCAGATGACCCGGGTCATCTGGACTCGAAACGTCAGCTCTTTTCTCTCCTTACAGACGCTGCCAGACCTGCTGAGATTTTCCAGCATTTTCTCTTTTGCTGTCAACTCATCTATCTTGTTGCAAATGCCTTCGTGCATTCCGATAAAGAACAGTTAAGCTTTATTTTTTACAGTTGCTTGCGACTCTGGGTCCGCTCTGTGTTGCATATTTTTGTTTCTGCTTCCTTCCCTGGCCTGTCACACGACAACAATCAAGTTCCTCCTCACTATCCCGGGCCACCATTCTCTCAAATACCCCTGATTTTTTGAACTTTCTGTTCCTGGAAGCCACCCACTCCTAGTTAGGGCTCCTGTATGAGTCCTTGCTGTAATATAATATTCATCTGTCCCTACCTGCAGCTCTTCTGTTGACACTCAGACTGATCACCAACCTACATTCCTACTTTTAACTTTGACTTCCTAATTTTCCAAGCAACTGAGCCCTCACCCCACTCTTTAGTTTAAAGCCCTGTCTACTTCCTTAGTTATACTGTCTGCAAGAACACTGGTCCCAGCACGGTTGAGATGTGGGCCGTCCCACTGGTCTAACCCCACAATTTCCCCAGTACTGATACCAATGTCCTACAAACTGATACTCACTTCTCCTATAGCAGTCTTTGAGCCATAAATTCATCTCTCTAATTTTACATATCCATTGTCAATTTGCATGTGGCTCAGGTATTAATCCAGAGATATAACGTTGGATGTTCTTTAATTTAGTGCCTAACTTCTCAAACTGCCTACATACAGCCCCCTTCCTCATTCTACCTATATCGCCAGTGCCTACATGGACCACAAAAACTGGTCCTCCCCCTCCCACTGCAGGTTCCTCTCCAGCCCAGAGCAGATGTCCTGAACCTTGGCACCAGGCAAGCAACACAGCCTTTGAGACTCTCGATCCTGAAAGAACCGTGTCCATTCCCTGGAATATCCTATCCCCAACTGTGACTACATTTGTCTTTCCTCCCCCACTTTGACTTGATTTGATTTGATTTATTATTGTCACATGTATTAACATACAGTGAAAAGTATTGTTTCTTGCGCGCGATACAGACAAAGCATACCGTTCATAGAGAAGGAAAGGAGAGAGTGCAGAATGTAGTGTTACAGTCATAGCTAGGGTGTAGAGAAAGATCAGCTTAATGTAAGGTAGGCCCATTCAAAAGTCCGATGGCAGCAGGGAAGAAGCTGTTCTTGAGTCGGTTGGTACGTGACCTCAGACTTTTGTATCTTTTTCCCGATGGAAGAAAGTGGAAGAGAGAATGTTTGGGGTGCGTGGGGTCCTTAATTATGCTGGCTGCTTTTCCGAGGCAGCGGGAAGTGTAGACAGAGTCAATGGATGGGAGGCTGGTATGAGTGATGGACTGGGCTCTCTGAACCACGGTGCTGTGATCACTTTGCTCCTCCTTCCTACAGTCCCTTCTCTCATCCACACAAGAAGCAAGATCCTCTTACCTATTGGACAGGAACAAGGGCTGAGGCTCCTGCAACCCCATCTCCTGGATCCATCTACCTGCCTCACTCAGCAGAGTCACACCCTCCTGTTTCGGTGATGAATATTCCATGTAAAATCATGGCGTGGGGGAACAAATTTCACAGCCCAAGGCATGAGTTGGTACCAGTTGGGCCAAAGGAGACACATCTATCTCGTTCCTGTGGGCTTGAGGAGCTGTCCATTTTCCAGGTAGAGGGGCAAGAAAGAGGAACACTGATGAAAAATACTGCATTTTCCATGACAACGCCTCTACCAATCAGAGTCTACTTGCCAACCGATCAGCACTGCCTTCCCGAGCAGTATAAACTGTTGCCCCCCTTACTGTTGATTTAGCTGTCCTGAGGAGTGCCTGTGAAAAAACGTCGACAACCTGTCTCTTTTTTCACCGATACTCATGTTCTGTCTAAACAAACAACCAGCAGCTTAACCAGGCAGAAAGTTCATTGATTCATGCCCCAATTCCTGTTGGTTTATTTAATCTCAGCCAGGGCACCGGTCTGGGACGTGACGTTTTGCCTCAGTTGGCCTGAGTTAGAAAGTGCGGAGGAGCAAAGCGGGTGGGCAATCAGCCGGGTTGCTCCATGGAAGAACTGGTTGCTCCCCAACACTGACTGCCTGGGCTGAGAAACAGTCGGTGGCATCGTGTACAGGAGGGGCACCCAGCGAGTTGTACCACAGGAAAATCAGCGCCCTCATTGGGGGAAGGAGAAGAGCGTGAAAAGCAAACAGTGGAAGCACAGAAAGAGTTAAAGAGGGATTGTGAGCCACCACAATCATCTCATGGCATGACAGCCTGCATTGTACATTTGATGTGGTTGGGCCTTTGTCATAGTATGAGAGGAATTACCTCGTTTAAGCTTTGGAGATGATTCGTGCATCTGTTTGCAGTGTTTGTTACAGGGTCTGTTCAGTATTCCGATTCATATGCTTGACAGATGTTGTTCTGCAAGTTCGCTTCAAACATTTTTAATTGGGCTAAACATGTTAAGTAGAATGATAGAAAAACAAATTCTTCACTTGGTCAAACCTTTCTGATCTGCTTCATCGAGGCTACAGGCTCCAATTTTCCTGTTTCTCCCACATCGTCCTCTGCACCCTTCCTCCTCCCTGCACCCTCAGTTGCTAATTGACTCCCAGCTCAGTCTTTCCCAGGCCTTCCAAACTGTGATCTTCCTGATTTCCCTTTGTGGCCCCTCCCTCCTCTAATCCCACAAGTGTTTAAAACTTCAAGCTAACCACACTAATTGGTCTCTCCTTTCTACACGTTGTTATCCTGTCAATGTCCTGCGCCAAAGTATTTTGACCTTTCACCTAGGTTTCTCAACTAAAAGATTAGACTCATGCAACGGTGGCAGAACAGAAGGAGGCCATGCGGCCCATCACATCCACACTGGCTCTCTGTACATAGAAACATAGAGACATAGAACCATCGAAACATAGGAGCAAGAGGAGGCCATTTGGCCCTTCGAGCCTGCTCCACCATTCATCATTATCATGGCTGATCATCCAACTCAATAGCCTCGTCCAACTCCATAGCCTATTGGGGAATACGAGCAATTCAACTAGTTCAGCTCCTTATCCTTTCCCCATAGCCCTGCAATTCTTTTTCCTTCAGATAATTATCCAAACCCTTTTTGAAAGCCATGATTGAATCTGCCCCCAGCATCCTCTCAGGCAGCGCGTTCCAGATCCTAACCACTCGATGCGTAAAAAGGTGTTTCCTCGTGTCGCCGGTACTCTTTTTGCCAATCACCTTAATACAGCATGCCCTGATTCTTGATTCTTCCACCAATGGGAACAATTTCTCTCTATCTACTCTGCCCAGACCCCTCACCATTGTGAACATCTCGATCAAATCAACCTTCTCTTTAAGGAGAACAGCCTGGGCTTCTCCAATCCATCCACACAACTGAGGTTCCTCAGGCATTCTCGTACATTTTTCTTCACCCTCCCGAAAGCCTTCACATCTTTCCTCAAGCATAGTGCGCAGAATTGGACACAATATCCTGGCTGAGGCCAGAACCAGTGTTTTACAAAGGTTCAGCTTAACATCCTTATTTTAGAACTCTATTGTCGGAATTCCACCGTCCTGCCCATCGCGGGAATCGGAGCGGGCACGGGACAGACAATGGGAAGTTCCGTTGACCTTGGGTGGGTTTTCCGGCCTTGGAGGTGAGCGCGGCCCTAAAACCCCGCCCTAAAACCCCGCCTTATGTCTCTATTTATAAAGCTCAGGGTCCTGTCTGCCTTTTTAATCACTTCATCATTATCGTGAGGGGTATTAGCCTCATGATATTATCACCTTAACGCAATGGGGTTATGGGTAAAGGGCTTGGGTGGGATTGTGGTTGGTGCAGATTCAATGGGCCAAATGGCCTCCTTCTGCACTGTACGATTCAATGATTCTGTAATCCAGAAGCTCAGCTAATGTTCTGGGGACCTGGGTTCGAATCCCACCACGGCAGATGGCGGAATTTGAATTCAATAAAAAATATCTGGAATTAAGAATTTACTGATGACCATCAAACCATTGCAGATTGTCAGAAAAACCCATCTCGTTCATTAATGTCCCTTTAGGGAAGGAAATCTGCCATCCTTACTTGGTCTGGCCGACATGTGACTCCAGAACCACAGCAATGTGGTTGACTTCAACTGCCCTCCAAGGGCAACTAGGGATGGGCAATAAATGCTGGCCCAGCCAGCGACGCCCATTTCCCATGAATGAATAAAGAAAAGGTCTGCACTGCCACCTTTAATAATTGTGCGCACATGCCCCTCTGACCGTTGCTGTGTGCTACCGGGATAGGGCCCAATTCCAGGTATCTTCAAAGTGCCTCAGTGATCAACCCTTCCACATGCTGATACAAAACAGGAGACACATAAACTAAATCATCCTGCGTGTGCTAGTCTCACTTACATTGGTGAAGTCAATCCTCAAGAGGCTAATTAGTTCCTCCAGCTTGTACCCGCCATTCAAAGAGATCATGGCTGATCCATTCTGTAATCCACATTTGCTCCATGTCCCTTAATACCTCTGGTTATCAAAACCTGTCAATCTTAGGGTTTAAGTTAACAACTGACCGAGTGCCAAGTGCCATTTGTGAGAGTGAATTCCAAACTTCTACCACCTATTTATTCCTGGAAGGATTGGCTCTTACTTCTAGGCTGTGTCCCCTAATCATGGGCCCCTCCCCCTCTAGCTACCGTACCAGTTCCCCAAAATATCTGGGAACCTTTCATCAAGTCACCCCTTCACAGTTGAGATTTCCAGGGAATGCAACCCTCGTTTCAATTTAATTGGATCTACTTCCTACTTGACGAACTCGACTGGCATCTTGATGTGGTCAAGTTAACACAAACAAGGGTGGTGCAAGGTAAAAGCTGTGTGCAGATTAGCTCATTATAGATAAGCAAAAAATCCAGTCCCGCCAACTGATATACACAGCAAATGTCGCTTGTGGGTATTAGTCTGAGCA
The DNA here is from genome assembly GCF_964213995.1 of Mustelus asterias. Lineage (NCBI taxonomy): Eukaryota > Metazoa > Chordata > Chondrichthyes > Carcharhiniformes > Triakidae > Mustelus > Mustelus asterias. Next base: position 151,728,116 of record NC_135803.1, on the reverse strand, counting down.
AAGAATGAATTTTTAATTCTAAAATCGTAGCGTGGAATCTCGATAGCACAGAACGAGACCAACAGTCCCACCCTATCTCCATAACGCCTCATATTTGCGCTGCTAATCCCCCTAACACTACAGGGTCAATTTAGCACTTTTTCTCCAGGTGCTCCGGTTTCCTCCCACAATCCACCGAACCCGCGCATCTTTGGATTGTGGGAGGAAACCGGAGCACCCGGAGAAAAAACGATGGACCCGGAATCCAAAGATGTGTGGGTTAGGTTGATTGGCCATGCTAAACTAACCCTAGTGTCAGGGGGATTAGCAAGGTAAATGTGAGGGGTTACGGAAATAGGGCCTAGTGGGATTGTGGTAGGTGCAGACTCAATGGCCTGAATGGCCCCCTTCTGCACTGTAGGGATTCTATGATTCTATGAAACCCACTCAGACATGGGGAGAACATGCAGACTCCACACAGGCAGTGACCCAAGCCGGGAATCGAACCCAGGTCCCTGGCGCTGTGAGGCAGCAGTGTTAACCACTGTGCCACCGTGCCACCCCAAAATATATGCTATTCGTGAACCTTGTAAAAGCACCCTCTGTAACAGTTAAGATTTGACATTCCGTAAAGTGCGATAAAGTGCAATCTCTTTCAATATGGAGCTCCCTCACTGACTGGCATCCTCCTGTCTGAGAGAGAGATGATGGGCTTGAGCCTCACAGACAGCTCTGCTGAGATCATCTGCTGCATTTCTTTTGGTGATTGGACAAGTTGATTCTGAGACAAAGACAGAAACATGCCTTTTTGTATTCAATTTACAGGATGTGGACATCGCTGGCTAGGCCAGCATTTGTTGCCCATCCTTAATTGCCCCTTGAGAAGGTGGCGATGAGCTGCTTTCTTGTGCTGCTGCAGTGCTTGAGGCGTAGGTACACCCACTGTGCTGTTAGGGAGGACATTCCAGGATTTTGAGCCAGCAACAGTGAAGGAACGGCCAATCCCTGTCCACAGCTGGAGTCGCCATTTGCATTAATTGTCAGCTATATTTTCCTACCTGTCATGCTTGATGTTGAGGGATTTCATGTCTCTTTTGACAGGGCCCTTGAATTGGAGTATTGGCTTCTTGACAAGGGTTGCCTCCCCATTAGCATCTCCATGGGGATGTGGCTTTCTTTCATCTTGGGCACATTCTCAAGCCAGCAACACTTTCTTTGCCCGATTAGTACCAGCATGCTTGGCATGTTTGCCCCCAAGTGGACTGCTTCACTGGTGACTTTGCCTTTCCATGCGATGCCAAGGATGCATCGTAGACACCAGAGATGGAAGTTATTGAGTGTTTGCTCTTGGCAGGTCTAAGTTGTCCAGACTTTGAAGCCATACAACAATGTGCTGAGGATCCAGGCCTGTGGATAAATATCTTGGTCTTGCGGGTAACTGCATTTATAATTGCAGATCATAACAATATACGTTCCACATCAACCGTTCTCTGGCCATATAGCTCGAGAGTTTAATTTGGTTTCCAACTTCCTGGCATACTACTACAGGAGGAGCTTAGCCAGAGGCCTATCCCCATTGAGTCTTTGAGGAAGGTTCCCCGAGCATTAGTGCCTTGGCCATTCCCCCACCCACATTTCCCCTCCCCATACCCCCTCCATTCCCCCATATTCCCCCTCTCCATGCCCCCTTCATTCCCCCCATATTCCCCCTCCCCCACATTCCCCCTCCCCCATGCCCCCTCCAAGCCCCCCATATTCCCCTTCCCCCCATATTCCCCCTCCCCATGCCCCCTCCATTCCCCATATCCCCCTCCCCCTTCTCCTTCCATTCCCCCTCACATTCCCCCTCTACTTTCCCCCACATTCCCCATCCCCCATACCCTTCCATTCTCCGCTACATTCCCACTTCCCCTTCCAATTCCCCCCACATTCCCCCTCTCCCTCCCTCTTCCATGCTACCTTTCTTCCCCCTCCTGCCCCTCTCGTCCTCTCTCTGCATCAGAATGCTAACTCCACCCCCCCCCCCCCCCCCCCCCCCCCCACCATTACCCACCTGAATAAATCAGTCAAACAGCCTTTATCCAATCTCCAATATTTTTATAAGTAGCAAACAGAAGTGCTGAAAGAACATTTTATATTGAGACCAATTTGAATGCTGCAGTGATTTTTTTCCTGTTTTCCCCCATCAGTATTTTGGGGATTAATCTTCAGTTCCTGGAAACTCCAGGGCAAACCTGAAGGATGGGCAACATGAGCCCTTAATCCCTGCCAACATACGCCCACGTTCTATGGAATTATTTAATGGAGTACGTACCCACACATTTCTACTTAGGAGAAAGGAGCTACTTTGGTGCATAACTCTCCATTAGTTGGAGACTCAAACATGGGGAATAGGTTAAAGATTATTTAATAATCAACTGACACCATGAAAATAGTATTTACCCAACCAGATTCATTTCAGCTGAAAATGTGGAGGAACATGGCTGGTATTGCGACTCTCCATGGCATCATGGTACCAGCCTTGGCTCCATGGGCAATATTCTCAACTCCAACCAAGGAGTTTGGGGGTTCAAGTCCCTCTTCTGAGAGTTGAGCTCATGTTCCAGCCTGACACAGCAGTGCGGCACTGAGGGAGTGCTGGACTGCCAGAGGTGTCAACATGAGTCACTAAACTAAGCCTGTTCATGCTCTCTCAGATATCAGGCCAGACAATGACCATTTCCAACAATAGAGGATCTAACCATCACTCCTTGGCATTCAATGGCATCGCCATCACTGTGTTCCCCCACTATTTACATCCTAAAGGTTATCATTGACCAGAAACTAAACTGGACTAGCCATATAAATACCATGGCTACCAGAGCAGGTCAGAGGCTAGGAATCCTGTGGCGAGTAACTCACCTCCTGACTTCCCAAAGCCTGTCCACGATCACAAGGCACAAGTCAGGAGTGTGGTGGAATACTCTCCACTTGCCTGGATGGGTGCAGCTCCAACAGCACTCAAGAAGCTCAACACCATCCAGGGCAAAGCTGCCCACTTCATTGCTACCCCTTCCACAAACATTCATTCCCTCCATTACTGACACACACTTGCAGCCATGTGTACTATCAACAAGATGCACTGTAGGAACCCACCAAGGTTCCTTAGGCAGCACCTTCCAAACCTATGACCACTGCCATCTAGTAGGACAAGGGCAGCAGATACTGGGTTCCCCTCCAATTTACACACCATCATGACTTGGATATACATCACCGTCCCTTCACTGTCGCTGGGTCAAAATCCTGGAACTCCCTCCCTAACATGGTCTGCAGCAGTTCAAGAAGGCAGCTCGCCGCCTTAGAACCATAGAATCGCTACAGTGCAGAAGGGGTCGATTCAGCCCATTGAGTCTGCACCAACTGTCCGAAAGAGCATCTTACCCAGGCTCATAACCCCACGCATTTACCATGGCCATTCCACCTAACCTGCACAGCTTTCGGGAGGAACTGTGGGAGGAAACTGCAGGACCCGGAGGAAACCCACGCAGACACAGAGAGAACGTGCAAAGTCCGCACAGACAGCAGCGCCTACATTCTGTGAATGAATATTTTTTTAAAACGATCCCATGACACTATTCCTGACCAACATTTGTCCCTCCCTCAATACCATTAGAATGAGCTATTTTTTTGTTTGTGGGAACTTGTTGGGGGTTGAGGTTAGATGCTATGCTTCCTACATCACAACATTGAGCACAGTTCAAAAGTACCTCATGTCCCGAAGTTGTGAAACTTCAGACGTGGGAGCAACATTATCATGGAATTTTTTTTTTCGGTCAGGGGATGTGGGCGTCGCTGGCTGGCCAGCATTTATTGCCCATCCCTAATTGCCCTTGAACTGAGAGGCTTGCAAGGCTATTTCAGAGGGCAGTTGAGAGTCAACCACATTGCTGCGGCTCTGGAGTCACATGTAGACCAGACCAGGTAAGGACGGCTATTTCCTTCCCTAAAGGACATTCGTGAACCAGGTAGGTTTTAATGACAATTGACAATGGTTTCATGGTCATCAGTAGATTCTTAATTCCAGCTTTTTATAGCCATGGTGGGTTTCAAACCTAGGTCCCCACCAGAGCAATACCTTGGGTCTCAGGATTACTAGTCCAGTAACAATGCCACAACACCACCGCCTCCCCATATTTACAGCACAGAAGGAGGCCATTCAGAGCTTCATGTCCCCTGAGCCTTTTCTGCAGTAAATCTTTTCTGCACTGTTAAACTAGAAAGAGTGCAGAAAAGATTTACTAGGATGCTACCGAGACTTGATGATTTGAGTTATAAGGAGAGGCTGGATAGACTGGGACTTTTTTCTCTGGAGCGTAGGAGGCTTAGAGGTGATCTTATAGAGGTCTATAAAATAATGAGGGGGCATAGATCAGCTAGATAGTCAAAACCTTTCCCCAAAGGTAGTGGAGTCTAAAACTAGAGGGCATAGGTTTAAGATGAGAGAGGAGAGATACATAAGAACATAAGAAGAACATAAGAAATAGGAGCAGGAGTAGGCCATCTGGCCCTTCGAGCCTGCCCCGCCATTCAACAAGATCATGGCTGATCTGAAGCAAATCAGTTCCACTTACCCGCCTGCTCCCCATATCCCCTAATTCCCTTATCGATCAGAAAACTATCTACCCCTGATTTAAACATATTCAACGAGGAAGCCTCCACCACTTCAATGGGCAGAGAATTCCAGAGATTCACTACCCTCTGAGAGAAGAAGTTCCCCCTCAACTCTGTTCTGAACCGGCCTCCCCTTATTTTGAGGCTGTGCCCTCTAGTTCTGGTTTCCCTTCTAAGTGGAAAGAATCTCTCCACCTCTACCCTATCCAGCCCCTTCATTATCTTATATGTCTCTATAAGATCACCCCTCATCCTTCTAAACTCCCAACGAGTACAGACCCAATCTGTTTAATCTCTCCTCATAAGCTACACCCCTCATCTCCGGTATCAACCTGGTGAACCTTCTCTGCACTCCCTCGAAGGCCAATATATCCTTTCGCAAATAAGGGGACCAAAACTGCACACAGTACTCCAGTTGCGGCCTCACCAGTGCCCTGTACAGTTGCAGCAAGACCTCCCTGCTTTTATATTCTATCCCCCTCGCGACAAAGGCCAACATTCCATTCGCCTTCTTGATCACCTGCTGCACCTGCAGACTGAGTTTTTGCGATTCGTGCACATGGACACCCAGGTCCCTCTGCACAGTCGCACGATGTAATTTTTCTCCATTTAAATAATATTCCAATTTACTATTATTTCTTCCAAAGTGGATAACCTCACATTTGCTAACGTTATATTCCATCTGCCAGATCCTCGCCCACTCGCTCAGCCTATCCAAATCTCTCTGCAGACTTTCCGCGTCCTCCACGCAATTCGCTTTCCCACTCACCTTCGTGTCATCAGCAAACTTGAATACCCTACATTCAGTCCCCTCCTCCAGATCATCTATGTAAATGGTAAACAATTGAGGCCCCAGCACCGATCCCTGCGGCACGCCACTGGTCACCAACTGCCAACCAGAAAAGCACCCATTTATCCCAACTCTCTGCTTCCTGTTAGATAGCCAATCCCCAATCCACGCCAACACCTTACCCCTAACTCCGTGTACCCCAATCTTCTGCAGCAACCTTTTGTGAGGCACCTTATCGAACGCCTTCTGGAAATCTAAAAACACCACATCCACCGGTTCCCCTCTGTCAACCGCACTAGTGACATCTTCATAAAAGTCCAGTAGATTCGTCAAACACGACTTTCCCTTCATGAATCCATGTTTCTGTGATGGACACTAGATCATATTCATTTGTATGGATTTGTGCCATCAACTCATTTACTTTGTTTCGAATGCTTCGTGCATTCAGGCAAAGTGTCTTTATGCCAGCCTTTATCTGGACCCGGTTTGTTGAAGCGCTACTAACATCTCCCAAGCCCTCTCCTCCTTTAGCTAGTTGTTTATTCACTATACTCCTGGCATTAGAGTAGACACCTCTCAATCCTATGGTCTGACCTCTCCCCTTCTCTGTTCCCAGTCCACCTGCCCTCTTGCACTGCCTATAACCCTTCTCTGTTTGCGAGCTACCTTCCTCACTCTCAGTCACGTCGCTTTGATCCCCTCCCCCCAAAAGGGTCCAGAGGGGCAATTCTTTCACACAGAGGATGGTGAGTGTCTAGAACAAGCTGCCAGAGGAGTACTGGAGGCGAGTACAATTTTGTCTTTTAAAAAGCATTTAGACAGTTACATGGGTAAGATGGGTATAGAGGGATATGGGCCAAACGCGGCAATTGGGACTAGCTTAGTGGTAAAAACTGGATGGCATGGACAAGTTGGGCCAGAGGGCCTGTTTCCATGCAGTAGAGGGGGTGCAATTTTGTCTTCAAAAGGCGTTTAGACAGTTACATGGGTAAGATGGGTATAGAGGGATATGAGCCAAACACGGGCAATTGGGACCAGCTTAGTGATTAAAAAAAGGGGCGGCATGGACAAGTTAGGCCAAAGGGCCTGTTTCCTTGCTGTAATCCTCCATTACTTTATGACTATGACTCTATGTCCATGCTGGCTCCCAACAAGAGCAAAACTCCCCTGCCCTTCCCCTCGCAGTTCGACAAAGTTTTCCTTTTCAGATTGTTATTGAATCCCCTTTTGAAAGATGGGATTGGACCTGCCTCCATCACACTCCCAGGCAGTTCATTCCCGATCCTAACCACTCGCTGCGTAAAAAAATAGACATCTGTAACTCTTACGGTTAGGCTTGTTTTCGAGCGCATTGAAAATCAAGATTGATTGGTGAATAATTTCTATACAGCAGCAACCACCAATGACTTATGGTTATATAATGCCTTAAATATAGAAAATATCCCCCGAGGAAAGAGAGCATGTAACTAAAATAGACAAAGAAATAAATGCCGAACCATGCAGGATGGGCTGGGGAAAGTAACCAAAAGCTCGGTTGCAACAATGGACTTGGCGAAGACATAAAAGAGAAATAGAGGGTGGGAGGGAACTTGGGAAAGATTCCCAGAGAGAAATGCCAAGGCAGTTTACAAATTCCATCTTGCAAAACCGACTGACCACACATTCTGGATTTAACCATTCACCCATATTTATTATTAATTTACAGCATGTGGACATCACTGGCCAGATCAGCGCTTATTGCCCATCCCTATTTGCCCTTGAGAAGGTGGTGGTGAGCTGCCTTCTCATACTGCGGCAGTCAGTGTGGTGCGGGTACACCCACAGTGCTGTTAGGGAGGGTGTTTCAGGATTTTGGGCCAGCCGCAGTGAAGGAACGGCCAACATGCTTCCAAGTCAGGGTGGTGAGTGACTTGGAGGGGAACTTGTGTTGTTGCAACAATTGGTTTGACTGGAATGTCTCGAAGTTCTCATTCTAAAGCTGTTGCGTCATTGCAAGAACAACATAGAATCTATAGAATCCCTGTAGTGCAGAAGGAGGCCATTCGGCCCATCAAGTCTGCACCAACCACAATCTCACCCAGGCCCTTTCTCCATAACCCCACATACTTACCTTACTAACACCCTGACACTAAGGGGCAATTTAGCATGGCCAATCCACCTAATCTGCACATCTTTTGAGTGTGGGAGGAAACCGGAGCACCCGGAGGAAACCCACGCAGACACAGGGAGAATGTGCAAACTCCATACAGATGGTGACCCAAGCCGGGAATCAAACCCTGGTCCCTGCCGCTGTGAAGCAGCAGTGCTAACCACTGTGCCACCGTGTCACCCCAAAATGTTTGCTCCCCATTGTTGTCGAGGATTGATAGGAGCAATGGTGTGACATATTCAGGGGTTGATCAGCCCCAGACTTGGTTACTACTCCAACCATGTCCGACCAGCCTCTCAAACTCTCAATGACAGAGGTTGAGGAGTGACCTGAGGTTGACAAGATTATGAGTGGCATGAAAAGAGTGGATAGTCAGATGCTCTTTCCTGGAGTAGAAAAGTCAAGTACTCGGGGACATAGGTTTAAGGTGCGTGGGGAAAAGTTTAGAGAAGATGTGCGAGACAAGTTTTTTACACAGAGGGTGGTGAATGTCTGGAACGCGCTGCCCGGGGAGGTGGTGGGAGCAGGTACGATAGCGGCATTTAAGGGGCATCTAGACAAATACATGAATAGGATGGGAATGGAAGGATACGGACTCTGTAAGTGCATACAGTTTTAGTTTAGGCAGGCATCATGATCGGCGCAGGCTTGGAGGGCCGAAGGGTCTGTTTCTGTGCTGTTGTTTTCTTCGTTCTTTGTTCTTTGTTCAACCTCGTAAATCTCAGATCATACAAAGCTCTGCCGTCTGTATGCCAAGTTGTGCCCGGACCTGTTCACCCATTACCCCTGCACTCAACAACGTACGTTAACGTCCAGTTTAGTAACGCCTCAAATTTCAAAGTCCCTCCAAAGCTTCATGCCTCCCTATCACTGTGACTTCCTCAAACCCAATATCCCATCCAAGATCTCTGCACTCCTCCGATTCTGGCCTCTTATGCATGTCCGATTTTGTGGAAGTGGTTAGCGCTGCTGCCTCACAGCACCAGGGTCCCGGGTTCGATTCCCGGCTCGGGTCACTGTCTGTGTGGAGTTTACACATTCTCCCCGTGTCTGCGTGAGTTTCCTCCGAGTGCTCTGGTTTCCTCCCACAGTCCAAATATGCACAGGTTAGGCGGCTCAGCCATGCTAAATTGCCCCTTAGTGTCCCTAAATGGATTAGTGTGGTAAAAACGTGGGGATAAGGGGATAGGACCTGGGTGGGATGCTCTTTCGGAGATACAATAGTGACTTTTCAGGGGCGTCTTGATAATTACATGAATAGGATGGGAATAGAGGGATATAGTCCCTGGAAGTGTAGGCGGTTATAGTTCAGTCGGACAGCATGGTCAGTGCAGGCCTGGAGGGCCGAAGGGCCTGGTCCTGTATTCTTCATTCTACGATCATCTTGCTAGTGCCAGTACAGAGTGAGACTGCGGATAGTTGGGAACCTGTCTCGGGGGCAGGGAATTCATATGGTGTTCGTGGAAGTGGAAATGACTAGGGTTGGGAAGCATTTTCCGATCGGGGCCATTGTGATCTCCTGGACTCGTTTCGATCGCCTCAGGGGGTCGGAGAGGAATTTCCCAGATTTTTTTTTTTTTCCCCATATTGGCCCTGGGGTTTTTCACTCTGGTTTTTCGCCTCTCCCTGGAGATCACATGGTCTGGAATGGGGGGGTGGGGGTAAGTTAATAGGTTGTAATGAACAAAGCATCATAGCTGTGAGGGACAGCTCGGTGGATAGGATATTGGTATGTAGATAGGCTGGAAAATTGGGCGGGGATCCTGGATTCAGGATTCAATCCTGGACCGGGGAGCGGCGCGGGCTTGGAGGGCCGAAGGGCCTGTTCCTATGCTGTATTGTTCTTTGTTCTTTGTATTGTAATTTTTTTTGTTCTTTGTAGTAAGTGCAGACTCAATGGGCCGAATGGCCTCCTTCTGCACTGTAGGGATTCAATGGAATCTATGAAATAATTGCTCCACCTTCAGCTGCCTGGGTCCAAAGTTCTGGAATCCTCTAAACCTCTCCACCTCTCTCTCCTCCTCTAAGATGGTTCCAAAGACCCAGCATTTTGACTGAGCTTCTGACCTCCTGATCACCTGATAAAGGCCAGAGTCAGATTTTTGTCCAATGGCAGCCCTCTGGGACATTTTAAAATGTCAAAAGGGCGCTGAATGAATGCAAGTTGTTGTTGGCAGTGAAATGGTCATCAGTAAATCCCTCTGAACCACGGGAGAGTCACGCAGCAACTCCGGGGGAGTACACTTTCCCAAGTGATCTCTGAACCAGCCTCAGATCAGTGTCATCTGCTGAGCATTGACAGCGATGGCCGTCTGCTCTTAATAAGTGAAAAATATTCACTTTGAATTGTGTTTCCCTTCGTTGCGTGGACCGAGTCCTGAGAATAGTTTCATGCCACGAAACGGAAGTTGGAGGAATGCCCTGTGGGCTCTCTTCAAAAGAAAATACCACATGTGGCATCCGTTGGTTGTAAACTAAGAAGCCCCGTGAGAGAGACTATTGTGACCATTATTCGCAGCAACTGGTTGAGGCATAAATGACAACCCCTGCACTGCTCGCCTTGTCCACCCCAGGCGATGGCCTCGTGGTATCATTGCTGGACTATTAATCCAGAAACTCAGCTAATGTTCTGGGGACCCGGGTTCGAATCCCACCACGGCAGATGGTGGAATTTGAATTCAATGAAAAAAATCTGGAATTAAGAATCTACTGATGACCATGAAACCATTGTCGATTGCTGGAAAAACCCATCTGATTCAGTCATGTCCTTTAGGGAAGGAAATCTGTTGTCCTTACCTGGTCTGGCCTACCTGTGACACCAGAGCCACAGCAATGCGGTTGACTCTCAACTGCCCTCAGGCAACTAGGAATGGGCAATAAATGCTGGCCAGCCAGCGACGCCCGTGTCCCATGAATGAATTTAAAAAAACTCTTCAGAGCTTGTGGGTTATAAAGTTTTGGCCTCTGGTGCATTCCTGAATTTAATCACTCCATCATTGGCGCCCATACTCTCACCAATCTTTACAGATGCACCATAGAAAGCATCCTTTCTGGCCGAATGTCTCACAGCTTGGTATGGCTCCTGCTCTGCCCGAGACCGCAAGAAACTACAAAGGGCTGTGAACATAGCCCAATCCATCACGCAAACCAGCCTCCCATCCATTGACTCCGTCTACACTTCCCGCTGCCTCGGAAAAAGCAGCCAGCATAATCAAGAGCCCCATGTTACCAGGGGGCACAGTGGTTAGCACTGCTGTCCCACAGCTCCAGCGACCCAGGTTCAATTCAGGCCTCGAGTCACTGTCTGTGTGGAGTTTGCACATTCTCCCCGTGTCTGCGTGGGTTTCCTCCTGGTGCTCCGGTTTCCTCTCACACTCCGAAAGACGTGCTGATTAGGTGCATTGGCCATGCTAAATTCTTCCTCAGTGTACCCGAACAGGCACCAGCGTGTGGCGACTATGGGATTTTCACAGTAACTTCATTGCAGTGTTAATGCAAGCCTACTTGTGACTGATAAATAAACTTTCCGGCCACGCTCACCCCAAAACTGGAAAATCCCACCCGAGGTCAACGGACCTCTGCATGATCCACCCCACACCCGCTATGATTCTCGTGACGGGCAGTGCAGGAAAATTCCAGACATTCTCTCTTCCACCTTCTTCTGTCGGGATAAAGATACAAAAGTCTGAGATCACGTACCGACCGACTCAAGAACAGCGTCTTCCCTGCTGCCATCAGACTTTTGAATGGACCTACTTTATATTAAGTTGATCTTTCTCTACACCCTCGCAATGACTGTAACACTACATCCTGCACTCTCTCCTTTCCTTCTCCCCTGTGTACTCTATGTTTTGTCTGTACAGCGCGCAAGAAACAATACTTGTCACTGTATTTTTTTTTTAAATATATCGCCATTTTGGAAATATATCACCGTTCCTTCGCAGTCACTGGCTCAAAATCCTGGAAATCCCTCCCTAATGGCATTGTGGGTCATCCCACAGCACGTGGACTGCAACGATTCAAGATGGCGGCTCACCACCACCTTCTCAAGGGGCAACTAGGGATGGGCAATAAATGCTGGCCTAGCCAGCGACGCCCAAGTCCCACGAATGAATAAAAAAACAACTGTATCCCAATACATGTGACAATAATAGATCAAATCAAAGTCAAATCAAACCATGCTATCCAATGCCTGGGCCGCAAGCTCTGGAATTCCCTCCTTGAACCTTTCCCCCTTTAAGACCCGCCTCAATAGCAACCTCTCTGACTGAGATTTAGATCAGCTGGTCTGACCTAAAACTAGCAGAAGGTCATTTGCTGTTAAACAGACCGCCGGATCATCATTTCCACTGAAGTCGAATTGGAGAGGACAAAGCAAGGTCTGTAGAAGCAATTTCACCTATTCTCCATCCCACAACAACAACTTACATTGTTGGATTTACAGTGTCTCCAACATCATAAAAAAAACCCAAAGAACTTCACAGGAGCATTATAAAACAAAGTATGACATTGAGGTACATTAGGAGATATTGGCTGGAATTCTCTGACCTCGCATGCGGCTGGGATATCCATAGAATCCCTACAGTGAAGAAGGAGGCCATTCGGCCCATCAAGTTTGTACCAACCCTCTGAAAGAGCATCTTATCCAGGCCCACCCTGCTCTATTCCTGTAACCCCGTACATTTCCTTGGCCAATCCACCTCACCTACTTTTCTTTGACACTAAGGGGCAATTTAGCATAGCCAATCCACTTAAGCTACACATCTTTGGACACCAAGGGGCAATTTAGCATGGCCAATCCACCTAACCTGCACATCTTTGGACTGTGGGAGGAAACCAGAGCACCCGGAGGAAACCCACGCAGACACGGGGAGAACATGTAAACTCTCACCAAATTCTGGTCTATTGCAGATCTTGGAGTAGTCACCTCTGTCTGGACATGTTCCTGGAGGTGGCATCTCTGGATCCTATGCCTCTGACTGCCCTCCTTGCCCCCTGTTGTCATATTCAGTTTGAGAGTGAGAAACATGGATCAGAAACAACTGTCATGAATATATATTGTAAATAACTGTGGCCTCAGCATTGATCCCTGTGGCACTCCACTAGTTACAGATTGCCATCCTGAAAATGCCCCGCTTATCCCAACTCTCTGTCTTCTATTAGTTAGCCAATCCTCTATCCATGCTAACCCCAACAGCACAGCCTCTTATCTTATGAAGTAGCTTTTTGTGCAGTCCATTATTGAATGCTTTTTGGAAATCCAAGTATATTACATCTACTGGTTCTCCTTTATCTATCTTGCTCATTACCACCTCAAAGAATCCTAATAAAATTGTCAGGTGTGATTTCCCCTTCATGAAGCCATGCTGACTCTGCTTGAGTACATTCTGTACTTCTAAATGCTCTGCTATGACATCCTTTATAACGGACTCTGACATTTTCCGATGGAATTTCTTCCCTCGGAGGATAGTGAATCTGTGGAAATCTTTACCGCAGGGGTCTGTGCAAGCTGGGCCATTAAATATGTTCAAGGCTGAGATAGACAGAATTTTTAATCAGCAAGGGAATCAAAAGTTATGGGGATAAGGCGGGAAAGTGCTGGAAAATAAAGTTAAAGTTTAAGTTTAAAGTTTATTAGTGTCGCAAGTAGGCTTACATTAACGCTGCAATGAAGTTACTGTGAAAATCCCCCAGTTGCCACACTCCGGCCCCTGTTCGGGTAACACTGAGGGAGAATTTAGCATGGCCAATGCACCTAACCAGAACATTTTTCGGATTGTGGCAGGAAACCAGAGCACCCAGAGAAAACCCACGCAGACATGGGGAGAACATGCAGACAGTGACCCAAGCCGGGAATCGAACCCGGGTCCCTGGCACTGTGAGGCAGCACCGTGTGGCACAGTGACACAGCTATCCACTGTGTCACCGTGCCACTCAGATGTGCAGGTTAGGTGGATTGGCCATGCTAAAGTGTCCCTTAGTGTCCCAAGATGTGTATGTAAGGGGGTTAGCAGGGTAAATATGTGGGGATACTAGGATAGGGCCTGGGTTAAATGATCTTTCAGAGAGTTGGTGCAGACTTGATGGGCCGAATGGGAGAACATGCAGAGTGCACGCAGACAGTGACGCAAGCTGAGAATTGAACCCGGGTCCCTGGCGCTGTGAGGCAGCAGTGCTGACCACTGTGCCACCGTGCTGCCCATAGGTTTAGAATAATAGATGTTTGATGGCTGGCACAGGCACAGCGGGCCGAAGGGCCTTTTCTGCGCGCTGTAAAACTCCAGGACTCTGTGACTCTAAAGCAGACTTTCATTTTGGCAAACTGAGAAACAGACACTCGATAAGATCTTTAGACAACGCAGGGTCAGACGGTTAACAATGTGACGGTTCAATCACTGCAGTGGGAGGGAAGAGAAGGAAAAAGCTGAAGTCAATTGTGTAAATGCTGCAGTTTTATCAACTCAAAAGAGTGAAAACAAAAATAGAACGGCTGCTAATCCAAAACAACATAAAAACTCAGAGACAAAGCTGGAAAGAGCAGCTGGAAAGAGCAGCTGGATTGAGCGGGTGGGTGAAAGGCCCAGGTATTTTTCTTACTCTTTTGTGGGACATGGGGCGTCGCTGGCTGGCCAGCATTTATTGCCCATCCCTAGTTACCTGAGGGCAGTTGAGAGTCAACCAGATTGCTGTGGCTCTGGAGTCACATGTAGGCCAGACCGGGCAAGGACGGCAGATTTCCTTCCCTAAAGGATATTGGTGAACCAGATGGGTTTTTCCGACAATCGACATTGTAAGCAGTCTCACAACACCAGGTTAAAGTCCAACAGGCTTATTTGCAATCATGAGCTTGTGGAGCGCTGCTCCTTCATCAGGTGGATGGGACCACTTCATGGTCATCAGTAGGTTCTTAATTCCAGATATTTTTTTTTATTGAACTCAAATTCCACCATCTGCTATGGTGGGATTCGAACCCGAGTCCCCAGAGCATTAGCTGAGTTTCTGGATTAATAGTCTAGCGATAATACCACTTGGCCATCGCCTCCCTTAAGATGGAAGCTAAGGTAGAAGTTGGAGAAGGCACTTGGAGATGTTTTATTCCAGCCTTAAAAACAACTTTATTTCCCGTTTCGCTATCCAGCTTTTCAATGTCCATAGCTGCTCTGCCAGGGCACAGAAGAGTTATACCACTAGATCACGAACTGGTCATTATAGAATCCTACAATGCAGAAGGAGGCCATTCGACTCATCGAGTCTGCACCGACCACAATCCCATCCAGGCCCTATCCCTGCAACCCCAATATTTACGCTGCTAATCCCCCTGACACTAAGTGGCAATTTCGCATGGCCAATCAACCTAACCTGCATATCTTTGGACTGTGGGAGGAAACCTGAGCACCCGGAGGAAACCCACGAGGAGAATGTGTGAACTCCACAAAGACAGCGACCCAAGCCGGGAACCGAGCCCAGGTCCCTGACGCTGTGAGGCAGCAGTGCTAACTCACTGTGCCTTCCAAAATGCAGCGCCAATTAGCAGAGAAAGCCAGCAGGTGGGCTCATACCGAAACCCAGGATCGAACCAGGGACCTTTAGATCTATCAGTCTAACACTCTCCCAACTGAGCTATTTCAGCTTATTCTAAGAGCTAGACGTTGGGTCTTTCAGAAGTTGTGAAGGAACACGGGGGTTGACTTTGTGAGACAACTAACCGGGCAACAGAATTAAGACAGTTGAGCAGTGGTATTTTTGCTGGACTAGTAATCTAGAGACCCAGAGCAAGATCTGAGGCCCTTAGTTCAAATCCCACCACAGCAGATGGTGAAATTTGAATTCACTAAAAATCTTGAAATTAAAACTCTCAGGGCGACTATGAAATCATTAAAAGGCGGTGGCACAGTGGTCAGCTCTGCTGCCTCACGGTGCCAGGGACCGGGTTTGATTCCGACCTTGGGTGACTGTCTGGGTGGGCTTTTCCGGCTGCGCTCGTCCCAAAACCGTAAAATTCCGCCCGTGGTCAACAGACATTTCCATGGTCTGCTCCTCGCCATCTCCGATTCCCATGGTGGGCGGAACAATGTGTGGAGTCTGCTCGTTCTCCCCATGTCTGCGTGGGTTTCCTCTGGATGCTCCCATTTCCTCCCACAGTAAATAGTCTCACAACACCAGATTAAAGTCCAACAGGTTTATTTGGTAGCACAAGCTTCCAGAGCGATGCCCCTTCATCGGGTGAGTGAAGAGTTGGGTTCATTTTCACCAAAATTCCTAGGATGTTCAGGTTAGGTGGATTGGCCATGGTAATTGTGTGAGGTTTCAGGGATAGGGCGGGGAGAGGGCCTGGGTAGGATGCTCTTTCAGAGAAGTGCAGCCTTGATGGGCCAAATGGCCTCTTCTGCACTGTAGGGATTCTAAGATGGTTCTATGATGGTTCAGCTACACATTTCATTTCTCTCATTGAGAGTCCATTTAAAATTCTCATCCTTGTTTTCCGATCCCTCCATTTCCTCGCTCTCCCCTATCTCAGTAATCTCCTCCAGCCCCATAGCTCTCCAAGATCTCTGCTTGATGAATATTGCCTGCAACCAATAATAATGGTGTTAACAAGTAAAACAAATAGAGTTTACTCAACTTATGTTGATTAATCTGCTTTTGCTAGAAGGAGGAAACCTTCATTGCGACACGGATCCAGTCTTGGAACTTTCTGCCGATGTTACATTCGAATAACAATCCCAAATAGTTTCATTATGAGGGCTCCCTGTCACGGTAGCACAGGGGCTAGCGCTTCTGCCTCACAGCACCAGGGACCCGGGTTCGATTCCCGGCTTGGGTCACTGTCTGTGTGGAGTTTGCACATTCTCCCCATGTCTGTGTGGGTTTCCTCCAGGTGCTCCAGTTCCCTCCCACACTCCAAAGATGTACAGGTTGGGTGGATTGGTCGTGCTAAATTGCCCCTTAGTGTCTCAAAATGTGCAGGTCGGGTGGATTAGCAGAGTAAATACATGGGGTTATGGGGGATAGAACCTGGTTGGGATGCTCTGTAGGCAAGTCGGTGCAGACTCGATGGGCCAAATGGCCTCCTCCTGAACTGTAGGGATTCTGTGATGACCTTCTCAATGCACATTTTGTTAGGGCAATAAAGTTGGCATTCAGAGTGATGGCCACATCCTCTGACTGACAAATGAAAGGCTACGGAAAGTTAACCCTTCACGCTGAATGTTAAAACTCTCATCTTTGAACAAAGAACAATACAGCACAGGAACAGGCCCTTCGGCCCAACTAGACCATTCGTTTGTATCCCTCTATTCCCAGCCTGTTCATGTGGCTATCTAGATAAGTCTTAAAGGATCCCAATGTGTCCGCCTCAATCACCTTGCTTGGCAGTGCATTCCAGGCCCCCACCACCCTCTGTGTAAAATACGTCCCCCTGACATCTGTGTTGAACCTTGCCCCTCTCACCTTAAACCCGTGATCCCTTGTGTTCGTCACCACCGACCTGGGAAAAAGCTTCCCACTGTTCACCCTATCTATGCCCTTCATAATTTTATACACCTTTATTAGGTCGCCCCTCATCCTCCGTCTTTCCAGGGAGAACATCCCCAGTTTACCCAATCTCTCCTCATAGCTAAGACCCTCCACACCAGGCAACATCCTGGTAAACCTTTTCTGTACTCTCTCCAAAGCCTCCATGTCCTTCTGGTAGTGTGGCGACCAGAACTGGACGCAGTTTTCC